>NC_135552.1:2645516-2723016 GCF_964340395.1 Glandiceps talaboti
TATGTATTGTATTTTTCTTACTTGTTATTGTAGGTTAATGTGCAATGGTTGGAACCACTACTAGAGAGAATTGAGGCTGACAGACACACCGTAGTGTGTCCTATAATTGATATCATTAATGCAGATACCTTTGATTACCAATCATCACCTTTAGTACGTGGTGGTTTTAATTGGGGATTGCACTTCAAGTGGGATACTATACCATCAAGTCAATTTAAAGGTAAAGAAGATTACATCAAACCAGTCAGGTCAGTACTTGTCATCTCTTTGTTCTCTTAGTAAACTGTAAAAATCTGACACTGTAACATACAGTGTGTACAAACCACCAGACAAATTGATGCATCTTAAAGGATATAAGTTTGGAATCTGCAGGTTGCAGGTTGTGGAGTCATGATGGTCGAATAGTTAGAGTGGCTGGCTTGGAATCTACAGGTTGCAGGTTCGAGCTCCATTGCTGCTGTTTGGTTCTGAATGGCTAAAGTCCTTGAGCAAGATTTGAACCACAGTTGTACCACAGTCAACCCAGCTGTATAATTGGGGACCTGATAGGATAGAGGTTGCAATGTCAATGCTTTAATCCTATGCACTTATAAAGGCTGCAATGAATTGTATGCTCCCCAGTGATTTGAGGAAGTATAAAGGGTCATTGTATCGCTATAGATCAATGCCAGGGATAATAATTGTAAAGCACTTTGAGCACAAAGTGGGAAAGCACTGTATAAAAACTAACATAATTATTATAAACATTGGCATGATAATGAAGAAATCAAACTTTAATTTATATTTTTGTTTTGTTTCCCTTTTTTCAGTTCCCCTACCATGGCAGGTGGATTATTTGCAATGGATCGAAAGTATTTTCATGAATTAGGTGCCTATGATGAAGGAATGGATATATGGGGTGGAGAAAACTTAGAAATTTCATTTCGAGTAAGTACCGGGTATAGTCAGAATTTGTTTGTAACAAAGGGCCTGGATAGGATAACGATAGGAGTTTTAAGATGATTCTGATAACATGATTGAAGGAAAATTATTAACAGCATGATGACTTGTATTTATAAATGTAGAATGAGCCTCGCTTATTTTGGAGTTCTGGGCATGTATGTGCACATCCCCAGTGAAAGAACATCTATCACTTCTGGTATAAACATGTCTAGTTTTCAAGTCCATCATGCATCTAAACTAAAAATGTACCCATTCCATTTCAAAGTTTAGCCATAATGTAAAATTACATGTAGCCACATCTTCTGTTGCTTTTGTAGCTCGATTATGAGCTAAATCCATCTATTTCATGGTACATTGATAATAAAAGGACATATCTCTAGAATGGACAATGAATGGAGCGACGACCCGCACAAACTCAAAATTGATCTGCAATCTGGTCGTTCTCGTACTCCCTGCCCTGTCTGAATGAATTCACGAGTCAAACATAACCCCAACCTATTTTAATTTTGTTGCTTTGAGGTATGTATTTAGACAAGAGTGAAACTACATTTTGTATGTAGCAGTACTACATCTACGAAAACAGATCCAGGGGCTTTTGTAGCTATTAAAAGCATTCTGTGACCTGAAATAAATACGAGTGTGGTCAGCCAAATACGAATGTCTATTTGGGTCTCCCGTTATATTGTTTTCATGTTGACCCCCTGATTGTTGTGACTGCAAAGTTGAATACGTACGAATATCTCTCCAAAGCATCCAATTTTTCTATTGAACTACCGATCGAATTCAGAAGTAGACACGAAAAAAGTACAATTTCACCATCACAGTCCACCTCTCTCCCGAGACCTTTCTATCGTATTTGTTGTAATTCAGCAGCGGAAGTATTTTATATTGCACAGTCAAATGTAGTCTAATACTCTCCTTCATGGAACCTCCGGATCTCTCTTTACAAATGTGAAAGATAAAATGAAGAAAACTTGAAGGTAAGTTTCAAACTTTCTGATTGATTGTTAAGCACACTATGTGGTGTATTACACATGCTACATGTATGTGTGTACACTTGTGGAGTGACTGTAGTACACTAGTGACGATCGTATCAACTTTGCAAGAGCCAATATCTACTTTAGACAGAATGGCATCTAATCAATTATTATCAAGCGAAACCTCAAATTGTGGAAAGTTTAGAAGTTATTGTATTTTTAAAACGTGCACATTGATTATTACCGACACATTGGAACATGATCAAATGACAGCCATTTTTTTTTCATTCAACGGACATGTACATTCCACTCGGGAAACAAACAACATTGAATATGGGGAGGGTTGATGAAGAGAAAACGTGCCAAAAATGAATACGTATCGGCTGTCACATGTGTCATACACATACGTACTACAAACCTCTGCTACAAACAATCTTATTAGACATGGTTTAGAGTGCATAGTTTTGACATGAAATGTCTGTGGTCTCTTCCTTGAAATTTTGCAATTGTAACTTTAATAATTGTGGCGTTATTTATTCATTTTTAATTTTGTTTATAAAATTTATTTTTAATTTTGTTTCTTTTAGTTTTTTTCTTGGCTCTTCTGGGTTTAGCATGCAAAGATCATGAGATTGCATAGAGAGATTTAGACAACATTTCCCACTAGCATGAAAATTCTTTTTTTGGCTGCTATATTTTAACTATAGGTTAAAAATGCTTTTTTTTTCACTTTATGAATACTAGCCTGATAATTTTGTTTTGTCTATCATACAGTTTTGTTAGGAGACCTTGCTTTCCACATGTAGATGTAATTCTTCAGTTACAACATTTAAAATTGCAATTTTGTAGTTTATGAACCTTATAAATCTGCTCACTAACTGAAAGATTCAACAGCTTTTTGCAAATTTACAAAATAAACATCATTTAGGTTTACCATTTTGTTTGTGTTGATGGGATGATGTTCTGTTCATGTGTGAATAATATAGCCATATCTCCAGTGTCACTGCTTCAAGTAAATGTATGAGATAAACTTTAAATATTATTATAAGTATTTTATTTCACTGACAGAAAGTTAACTTTGTGAACTAATTTCATATCATAATAAAGTTACCAACTAATTATTAATTAAATGTCTGTTATGTTTTATTTTCTATTCAGGGCTTACACATGTACAAATGCTGACAAATTCCACTGCAAGAAATGGACTGAAAGTGATGTGTCAGATGTGATGTTTTTGGTGACAACCCACTAGTGGTGATAATTGTATTAGCCCACAAAGCTTGCAACAGCTAATGCCAGGCCAATATTGAGATGTCAGCAATCTACCACTACCTAACCAGTGTGTGAACTTAAGGGAAAATGACTACTGGTCATAAGGACCGACATGTAGCAAATGTTGCTGGTCCTCAAGGAAAACTGCTGGTCCATATTCAATGCAGTTCACGATCACGACCTGTATCTACATCTCCCCCCCCCCCCCCCCCCCCCCACTTTGAGATCAAATGATTTTGAACTTTAATATGATACAACATATCTTTAGATATACTAATTAAAAGTAAAAAAGAGTACAACGAATTGTTTACTATCCACTATTTTTTCACCAATCTGTTCTTACAATTGAAAATTTCCACTCGCAGAGTCAAAAATACAACTTGGAAATAAACTTGGAAGTAAAGAGACTATGAATATTCATTCTCGCATAATCTGTTCCTATAGACTATAGTGGTCTGAGACTGAATGTATTCATTCCACCATAGAAATACAGATCCATAGATTGTAGATAATATGGGTGAATGAATGAATCAATAAATCTACATTATCTGCAATCTCTAAGAGCTCACAGTCCTCTCCTTCCTCACTGTACGATTCACTAAATTCTGAATCACACAATCCAAAGTCAGATTCATCGTCTGTGTCAACAGCTAATGTAGCTTTCCCACCCTTAGTGAACTTAGACCACAAATTCATCATAGCAGAAAGTTTTATCTCATAACTATCCCTCTTGAAAACTGTGTATTCGCTTTATTTCAATTTCCATCCACACAGTGACACAAGGCGGCTGCGCCTTCCTTCAGTCTTTACAAATACGTACTTAAGCCCACCCCGGCCCATGAAGCAATACCTGCATACCCTAGCTACCCGTGTATTGAGTTATCGTCTCTGACTGTTTGTGTAAGAAATCTGACCATGACGAAGAGAACTATGGCTAATCATGTCTTACAGTGCGAGTTTTTTGATGTTGGCACGTGATATGGTAACTGTACTGTAATGTGTCATCCACTATATGTACCCGTGTTTGGCATGATGCAGTATTTTTCCAGATACAACAAAGGCAACAAAAATGCAACATTTCTAAGTTTATACGTTGATTACAACATACAGGACATACATTATCATATGCATCAAATTGAAAGCAATCAGACTACGCATTTTTTTTTACATTTTTATCGCACTGAAGATATCTTACAAAGTGTACCTGCCTTCTTTATTAGTTAAACCACCATAGAGTAGTTTATATGTTTTTCGTCACTTTCTTTGGTCATGGCCACACACATGGGGAACTCCGGTAAATCGATCGGGAAACCCGCTAACATTTACCGGCTTTAATACCAGCCTTTAAAAAATAGTGTCTGTTTCATCTTCTTCTTCGGAAGCTCATTGCCGCCTTCTAAATATCGCCACATACTTTATAAATACGACGTGGAACTGTCTCAAACACGTTACATTTTTGTAAAAGTTTCATACACTTCGAACAGTAAACTTTACAACAGTGATTACTATATGGCGGAAAATAGACACATGCGCCGAATGCGTAAAATGAGTCTGAATGTCTAAGGCGTTCAGATTAGTCAAGACACGAATAATAAGAGAAATTCAGCCAATCATGTGTTTGCTAACAGGATTTCATAAAGTAAATGCTGTATGCTACGTCATTTGCAGACATGATATCAACATTGACAACAACATATAGTGAGCTAGCTCTGTGTCGCTTGACTTGAACGAGATGTCGAGAGTAAAATAGGTAACACAAGATCATATTCATGTAGGTGAAATTGGATCTATCTTTGAATAAATGTTATTATTCACTCCAAATTTCAATCGGTCACAAGGACCGATATGTTGTTCTAATTCTGAAAATCTGTCGGTCCGAACGGAAATCTGTTGGTCTCGGGCTGAAGGACCGGCGTTAATTTCGCACGCTGTACCTAACCCAGTAAACATGAAGATTACATCTTCTTCCGAGTGTCTAAGAAATTTTTTTTTATACACTTTGCTGGTTCAAATTCACAAAGTAAAGATCAATTTAGAAACCAGTACACCACTCTCTCCAGAGGAATGTGTACACAAATGTTATTGTTACTGAAAAAGTACAGCCATTGATTTATAGATCCTTGTTGATGAAAGTGATCAACAGTGGTAATGAGAATCACACCTTCTGGATACCATTCATTTCTGTAAGACTGTTCTCATATAAAAAATGCCAGCTAGTGTTACTAAATAACTTATGGATTGTGTTCCGTGCGTGCGTGCATGTGTGCGTCCATCCGTTCGTCCGTCTGTCCAGAGCCGTTTCTTGGAGATGCCTGAACCGATTTTTTTCAAACTTGGTACAGGGGCAACATACAATGGCAACATATAATGGCATACATATACACGTCAATTTGTTTCATGATACGATCCAATATAGCAGCCTAGCAGCCATTTTGTTGGCGCAGTTTTCATGTCCAAAGCCATAACTCAGACATGCTTGAACAGGTCTGACAGCATAAACTGCCAGTTCCTTAAAACCTAATCATAGTGGGGATATGTCATTCTCAATGACTTGTTTTCTTACTGTATTACATAATTCATACACCTAAGTGAAGGCAATGTGTCTTTTATGGATGTTGTCAATATATGTGTCCTAATGTTGCTTAGATTATGTAACATGATACATGCTTTCTATGCTGTGATGTTGAATTCAGAATATAACAGTACTGAAATTTGTGTTAGTTAGTTCATGGTTAAAAAAATAGTCATGCCATTGTTTGGATATTTATGTAAGTTTAGATATAAATATGGCTGAGATTTGAACGTATCTGAGTTTTAGCAATAACTCATCTATTTGATGAAATTAGAAGACAAAGTTATCCTCACTTTCATAAAAAGCTGTCATGTTTTCTAGTTGTTTTTAATGTTAATAAATATTACTTTCTATTTATTATAATTTGCTGATGGTTGCTAATTTGTATTTTGATTGATTGCTTGTGTGTTCATTGTCTGTATATCAACACAGACACATTATGGTTTTGTAAATGATCAACTGCTTCTCCATCAGAATTCAGTTGCAAAGAGCATACTCCATGTTTAATAGTTAGCAAAGTCTTACATCTTTTCATTACATTACTAGCTGAGACAGGAATAGTTCTCATTTATGTATACACTACAAACACATCAATCATGACAGAAAAGTGGAGATAAACTACCATGGTATTGATTGAGATGGTCTTGATTGTAAGTTCTATTCATTTCTATACAAACTGCTTGCCTGAATAATATTACAAAAATATTATAATGTCACATCCAAAAATAAAATAAAATATAAGTAGTTTGTTGAAATAAGGAAACAATGAAATTAACTTGAAGCAAAACTGAAATCTGAAAAAAAGGAATAAAAATGGTCTTTGAATGATTGGATCAAATCAAGTCTTGGTTTGTGTACTTTGACTGCTGTAGCCTTTGCCTATTCAGGTTTTACTGCATTCTCTCAGGTTGCAAGGCAGATTGGTGGTGATGCACATACATACATACATACATACATACATACATACACACACACACACACACACACACACACACACACACACACACACACACAGATATATATAATTACATACATACATACATACATAATGCTTTGTTATGTTATGGTTGTTTGATCCATACCTCCAGTAATTGTAATAGGGGAAGTCATCTTGGTTCTTGCAGGGTGTATGTTTCATGTTTTCTTTTTATAGTAACTATAGTTACACACATTTATAGTTTTCCAACCAAATCTCATATGAGGAGGGAGCATTTGTTACATCAACGATTACCACTATTTACTGTTTCCATGGCAACCAATGTGACAACAAGATACCATAAATACCCATTGAAATACATTGGAATGCATTGTAACCATGCAACTTTGATGTAAAACTGTTTTTATGGCGACCCCCAATTTTTTTTCATTTAGTTGATTGGCATGATTAGATTTATCTTTCATCAAATTATTTTTAAAAAGTTAAAACGGGGAAATAGCAAAAAAAATTTAAACAATATTTAAAATTTTCTTTTTCTTTTTTTATTGTTAATCTTGAAATAAAACACAAATATTCCTATTATTTGAAATGAATGTAAGCACCATATTATTGTTGTATGAAACACAAAGTGAATTCTATAAAAAACAACAACATTGTATTCACCAAGTGTACTTCTATATTCAATGGCATGGCTAAGTATAGACTCCCTCGGAGCTTCGCTTTACTAAAATTAAAGCTAAACGAATTATTTTGTATGTAACGATACCAACTATATAACCATACTCGAATATCCTTGTACTGTGCACCCGCATCGACCATGATAGAGATAACCAATTGTTGACTTGTGACTGCGACACTCCGTGTTTTTGTGAAGCCCATCAGTGATATGCAAATTAGGTCTAAAATGTGTCTTTTTTGTAAAAATTATATAGTTCCAAACTTATAACTGCGCAGATTGGGTTGACATTGAATGGGGTGCATCTGGGGATGTGTAGATGAAGCAGTATTCATAATGTCATGATCCCATCAGTGATATGCAAATTAGGTAAAACAATCTCAATTTTGGTTAAAAACTTATATCTTGAAACTGCATGGTAAATGGGTTAAAACTTGGTGAGGATGTTTCTGGCGGTATTATTCTGCAGTTATTGTTGAAAATATTTCAACATAATTGGCCCTATGTTAACTATGCAGGCTCCAAAATTCATGTAGTTTCATTTAATCAATAAGGGACACATCATGTATAATAGGCTAGCTATAGCTCAGAATTTTGCATTCCAACAATGTGTTTAGGACCAAAAATCTATAGTTTTGCCCTTATGAGAGGCATTTGGTTTAAATCTGATTATTTTAGAGGGGCATACTATCATATGTAAACACCAAAGTCAATTGCAAACATTCAACATAATGCTATCCCAGAAGATAAATGTTGACAACTTCTAAAATGTAACCACAAAAGATCTCATTTACATTTCATTACTTTAACAGTGATACCTACATGTAACCTTCATACACAGTTTGTTTTTTCTCATTGAAAACAGATATGGCAGTGTGGAGGTAAATTAGAAATAATTCCGTGTTCCAGGGTGGGACATGTTTTTAGAAAACGCCGGCCATACGGCAATCCTACGGGTGAAGACACAATGTCAAAAAATTCTCTTCGAGTTGCCCATGTATGGATGGATGACTACAAGGTAAGTGTATCATTATTATAGTCACATTAGAAAGTAGTTTTAAAATGTCCAAATTGTTTTTGTATGTGTACATTGTATTGAAAACTTGAAGGTTCAGTACATAATAGTAATAACATGATAACAATATTCTGATTTCATTCACATCAAAATTCAGAAATTCAGATATGGTCTATTTTGTGCAGTGCCCTTGTGCTGTTACAGTATGTTATTAAAAGCAGGAGGAAACTGGAGTACCCATTTTGGTAAACATACATGTAGAGTGCTTATACAAGAGGGCGCCATGTTACCCTTACCTTGTTCAGATAAAATATAGAAATTACAAAAGGGCTCAGTACCCCTGTTACCTTGTTCAGAGAGAACACAGAAATTACAAGAGGGCTCAGTACCCCTGTTACCTTGTTCAGAGAGAATATCGCACAATTTATGACTGTGAATTATTAAAACCCATTAGAAAATTACAAAAGGGCTCAGTACCCCTGTTACCTTGTTCAGAGAGAACACAGAAATTACAAGAGGGCTCAGTACCCCTGTTACCTTGTTCAGAGAGAATATCGCACAATTTATGACTGTGAATTATTAAAACCCATTAGAAAATTATCATTAGCTGATTAACAGCATAGATTTTACATGTACATCAAAGGATTTTGATTTGTTGATATTTGTATTCATGAAATTGTGTAATTTATCTTGTATTTATAGGAGTACTATTTTCAAATACGACCTGATGCCAAGAATAGGGGCTTTGGGGATATTAGTAATCGAGTCGAACTACGCCAACAATTGCAATGCAAATCTTTTAAATGGTACTTGGATAATGTTTATCCAGAATTGAAATTGCCAAATCAAAAAGGGCCATCAGCCATAGAAGTAGCCCAGGGAAGAAAACCAAAGAAAGCCAGTGTAAAGAGGAGAGGAAGGGTATGGCTTTATCATGTTTCTAATGTTTGTGTGTATTTCAAAAACTGTATCATAACCCTAAGAATGTCATGTACATGTATGTATAAAGTATGACATTGCAAACCCATATACCCAGTATTTGCCCCCCTTATACATTTACACTCAAGGGTCACACAAACTGAAAGGGGAAATATGTAATTTTCAGTCCCATGCACATTTTACTGATTCAAACATTGTAGTTCATGTTAAAGTTCTTGAAACATTGGCAGGAATATAGGAATTAACATATTGTGTTAAAATGTAATAATTGCAATATGTTTTGATAGTGGAAAGACTTCATTGGCTGCAGGGCCAGTCTACACTCTCATAAATGGTTAGGTACGTGTAGTGTATACACTACCATCACATTCTTAGGGTGAAAATCACTGAGTGAATAACCTTGACAGAATTGTCAAAAATCACTTAGTTTCACTGTCAGTTATGCAGTCTGGGGTAATTCTGTAGAAAGATTTCCTTGCCAGTACAAGAACAATACTGTAATACTAGGATCATACATGGTAGATACATGTATGCAGTATTTAATATGAAATGATGCAACTTGGAACTATGATTGTTTTTAGCCCCCAGAAGGGGGGTATTATTACAATGGTCTCTGTCCATCTATCCGTCTGTCAGTCCGTCTGTAATATGTCATTTCTTAGTCATGCAATATCCAATTTCTTTCAAACCTGACACAGGTGACATATCATGTGGGACATCTGCACATCAATGTCTGCTATTCAAGTGTCTACCCCAGATTGTCAGATGCAAGCTATCTTTGGAGAGCTTGACTTTGACCTTCTGGGTATATCTGGTATGAGTGCTTCCATGGTGCTCTGCTTTTCAACCATCTTGGTTCATACACACAGCTTTCTCTAAAACATTGCAAAAAGAGTGGATTGGTCCAAGATCTATGCCCATATTTGGAGATTAAAGTCATACATTAAATGATTTTGTGAATAGATGATGTAATTGATGCCATCAACAAAATTTATCCTGGCATGTACCCGGTACACTAGAATGTCTACTAGACCATGTTACAGCAAATACTAATCATTATAAACACATAATGGGTCTTTTCAACATTTGTCTGACTTATATCCTGCATTTTTCACTTGAAATCAATTATATTGTATTTTATAACTTGTCTGTCTAGTAATTCTATGGTGTGTTTAAATACTTTCACCTAGAAACATCACATTCAGTATTTCTGTGGTTTTTATTCTAATGTCTTTTGTTACTTGAATCCATTGTGTAATTGTATTTAATATGATAACTAATCTGTCTGGTAACTCTACAGTCAATACTGTCACCTAGATACAATTTATTTCTGTAGCTTTTATTCCAGTGTATTTGATAGCTTTGTCTGTCTAGTAATTCTATGTGTCTGAATTCTTTCACCTAGATACAACATATACAATCAGGCCTATGCTTGTCATCACAGCAGGACTATACAGTGAAAGGTAGTCTGGCCATTCTTATTGACTGCCTTGATGAAGACAAAGCTCTGGTAAGTCACAGTGTGTTATCACATACATGTACTAAAGGTAGATATTTACCCTACTACAAAATACAGCAACATTTTGGTCTGCAGCTGATTTCCAAAGATCATGTTGTGCACATTCTTATTGACTGCCTTGATGAAGACAAAGCCCTGGTAAGTCACAGTATGTAATCACATACATGTACTAAAGGTAGATATTTACCCTACTACAAAATACAGCAACATTTTGGTCTGCAGCTGATTTCCAAAGATCATGTTGTGCACATTATTAACTCTAGTGTAGTGTTGATGAATACATGGTATACATGTACTTTCTTTCCTGCATTGAAAAAAAAATCAGGTTTACAATACTGTATTTTTACTACTATCTTCTTTATGAAAATGAAAGGAAAGGAGGAATTTAGGCAGGTTTGTGTCTTTGTGTAGTTGTGGATAAAATGACCTGCCATTCTTTTATGAAAAAAAGAGAATAATGAAATTTAAAAAACAAAAAATTCTCATTAACAAATAAAGGGAAAGTAATTGATACAAACTGTTGTACATGTAAAATTGATTTCATGAAATCAAGAAAGCCATTCAATAAATACACTTTACTTTTCATGGTGGTGTTGTTTTCAAGAGATTTATAATAATTTATGCAACAAATACCCCAATGTTAGATACTGCATGTATATTAATTTCATCTATGTCTGTTTTCAAACGGAAATTAGATTCAAATTCTTGGCCATGGATGAGGAGGATTGTTTTAGTAATTCTATGGTGTGTTTAAATACTTTCACCTAGAAACATCACATTCAGTATTTGTGTGGTTTTTATTGTAATGTCTTTTGTTACTTGAATCCATTGTGTAATTGTATTTAATATGATAACTAATCTGTCCTTGTCAGTTTAACCTTTTTAAACACTGTCAAGTAAACTACATTGGGGGGGAGGGGGGGGGGGTTCTCTGTCTTCTATGGAGACTTTTTAATTCATAAAACTTATTTATCATGGCTTCCTTTGTGAAAATCGATGTGAAACAACATATTCCAAGTCCTTGTTTAGTGTAAAACCTTTGTTATTATACAAATTATTTACAATTTTTGTGAGTAGCTCTTTGCAATGTATTGAGTTACAAAACACAGACTTTGACAATGTTTTTTTCACATTGATTTTTCAAGTAGGAAGCCATGATAAAATAACAATATATTCTTCATCAGTATGGCCTCTTTAAATCACTTAAAATAAAATTGAAATAACAGGTTTCCAAGAAAAGACTACTAAAAACAATAATGAGTGATTCTTATTTTCATGTATTATTTTAGTATTCAGAAGTTCTTTTTTAATAAATGATTGCCACTTATGACCTGTTTGTCCATAACTATTTGCAGCTTTGGTCTGAGACTGAAGACAATGAATTTCTCTTGAAAGATATGCTATGTCTTGATATGCCAGAAGCTGATAGTAATGCATACCCTAGGTTAATGAAATGTCATGGATCAGGAGGGTCACAAGACTGGAGAATGAATGAAATGGTAAGGAAAAGAGTACTTTTCTCCCTCAAAGCATAAAACCATAACAGACGATCGCACAATGTGGCACAAGCTTATTGATAGGTCAACCCCCCCCCCCCTGTAAATGAATAGGTCTAGAATCTAAATTGATTTTAAGGATTTTAGGTGACAAATCATATGGTATGATATGAAATATGATATGATATGATATGATAATATGTGATATGATTTATGATGTGATAATGATATATATAATATGATATATGGAATATATAATGTGATATATGATATGATGAGATGTGATAATATGATATATTGAATGTATGATGTGATATGATATATGGAATATAATGTGATATGATATATGAAATGCTGTAAATAAGCAAGTGATAGGCAAGTTCTCTGGAATAGTTAAGGCCTAAAAAAAAAAAATTAAACACTTAGATACCCTTGCATCGGTCATTTTTTTGTGTGTTTGTCCAGCCCATGCAGTCTGCAAATCCAGATGAAAAACACACAACTAAACCTCCCTATTTCAGTGAAGACTACTGCAGAGCCAATCATGAACAAGCAAATGACAGCTGCCTCACATATACACTTGCTCTGAAGTACAAAATAAAAAGAACAGAAACTGTCATAAATAGTAGATTGAGTGTGACAGGTTTGTTGAGAATTTTAAAAATTGCATCGTCATACCATTTTAGACAACCTGTCCTGACCAGAAACAATTCTCTTTTTTTTGGCCTAAGTCTTGTCTTGATTGTAAGATTCTAATATTCAGTGTTGTACAGATATCAACTGATAGTTGATTCTAATATTCAGTGTTGTACAGATATCAACTGGTAGTTGATTCTAATATTCAGTGTTGTACAGATATCAACTGGTAGAGTTGATTCTAATATTCAGTGTTGTACAGATATCAACTGGTAGAGTTGATTCTAATATTCAGTATTGTACAGATATCAACTGGTAGAGTTGATTCTAATATTCAGTGTTGTACAGATATCAACTGGTAGAGTTGATTCTAATATTCAGTGTTGTACAGATATCAACTGGTAGAGTTGATACTAATATTCAGTGTTGTACAGATATCAACTGGTAGAGTTGATACTAATATTCAGTGTTGTACAGATATCAACTGGTAGAGTTGATTCTAATATTCAGTGTTGTACAGATATCAACTGGTAGAGTTGATACTAATATTCAGTGTTGTACAGATATCAACTGGTAGTTGATTCTAATATTCAGTGTTGTACAGATATCAACTGGTAGTTGATTCTAATATTCAGTGTTGTACAGATATCAACTGGTAGTTGATTCTAATATTCAGTGTTGTACAGATATCAACTGGTAGAGTTGATTCTAATATTCAGTGTTGTACAGATATCAACTGGTAGTTGATTCTGATATTCAGTGTTGTACAGATATCAACTGGTAGTTGATTCTAATATTCAGTGTTGTACAGATATCAACTGGTAGTTGATTCTAATATTCAGTGTTGTACAGATATCAACTGGTAGTTGATTCTAATATTCAGTGTTGTACAGATATCAACTGGTAGTTGATTCTAATATTCAGTGTTGTACAGATATCAACTGGTAGAGTTGATTCTAATATTCAGTGTTGTACAGATATCAACTGGTAGAGTTGATTCTAATATTCAGTGTTGTACAGATATCAACTGGTAGTTGATTCCATATCATTTCAGAAGGTGAGTGATTGATCGCCTCTGAAGGTAAAAGTTTCACATGTAAAAATAATGAATGAATCAGTCTGTGTTCTGTCAAAATATGCATCTGACTTTCAAACTTGTTATTGAGTAACTAACAAAACAAAGAGACATTTTCAACCCTGATACAATACTTTTTATTATTGCAGGGAGAGAACAGAATATATCACCCAGCTACAGGGCAGTGCTTAATGTTTTCATATGAAGAAAAATACCTTCATCTCAGAATTTGTAGTGATGCAGCAGCTGATCAACATTGGAAAATGATCGTCTAAATATAGAGACTGGAGACAGTGGTTTTTAATGTGGTTGGTTGACCCCCTCCAATGATGCTTTAAGTGTTATATTCATTAATATTGTAATTTATTCACATTCTTCCTCATCAAGACTTTTGTCATGAATTTGTGGTTCTTCCTTATCATGACTTTTGTCATGAATTTGTGGTTTATTTGCATGCTGCCACAAGAGGGCGCTGTCTAGGACTTCTGGCACTTAACAAGCCAGTAGCAAATAAGATATCTTTATCTGTATTGACCTTGTAGCTTTATTGACAACTTATATTGACTTTAAGGGCTGATAGAAATATTTACTGTTATTTTTAAGATGTGTACCAAAGACAGTATTCAATAAGATCAGAAGGCTTTGTGTAACTTGGATTTTGAAAGTTGCATTTCATTAGCAAATGTGGAAGTTAAAGCTACCTTTTAAAGTGATCATATGGATGAGGATTGGGGTATTTATTTAGGACTTTTTAATTTCTAAAACATTTTTATGATCGTGTCCTACTTGAAAAATGAACGTGAATCAACATAGACCAAGTCTGTGTTTGTAGTTGAATACATTGCAAAACATGACCACTTCAAACATGAATATTATTAGTTAACATTAATAAATCCCATACTTTCTGTTCTAACTCCCTTAATGACAGAAAGTTAACATTAATAAATCCAATACTTTCTGTTCTAACTCCCTTAATGACAGAAAGTTAACATTAATAAATCCCATACTTTCTGTTCTAACTCCCTTAATGACAGAAAGTTAACATTAATAAATCCCATACTTTCTGTTCTAACTCCCTTAATGACAGAAAGTTAACATTAAAATTGGTGATCCTTTTGTAACAATTAGTATGACAGCAATATAGCAAATTATTTGATTTGAACATCACTACAGTAGCTATAGCAACTACCAATGTGAGGTTTTTTAATTTGACTTCTTGGATGAATCAAAGAGTGAAATATTGGGAGGTGGAGAGAGAGGTCCCACAATTCTAACCTTCACTCAATCTGATTAAAATCTGATAATGGAACTGATATGATTTATTTGTTGTTCTGGCTTGTATTTTCTAAATATTTTAGGCCTTGGTTTAGTTGACTCTACCAGTATATCACTCTCTCCTTGTCTTGAATGAACATTTCAATCTCATAGACAGGCAGAAATTGTCAACAGTGTAAACAGCATCTTTTAAAAGAATGTTGATAAATTAATAGAAGTGAGCTGTTTACATTTTTATATATGAATAGAATTTGTGTCAGTTATAACAACAATTTGATTTAGAAGGGTAATGTCTAAATAACTGGCAAGTCCTGACAACATGATATCGTGCTAGATATGAATCAGATTAACTGTTAATTAATCATATCTTGAATTCACACAGTCAGTTTTCCTCATTTTAAATTAGAAGAGCATCAAATTTAAACATGTGTTCCAGTTGCTCGTCAGAAACTAGAAATTAAAAAGGCAAATAGCCTGTGTGTTAAAAACAGTCGTTATTAAGGTTATTGTCAAAGGTCAAGTTAATTTGTAGTTTGTAATACCTATATAACCATTAACAGTCAGATATACACTGGTTGACAATATCACCAACTTGTGTTGTGAAACACTACCAATTTTTTTTCAGGGAAGGCTATAGTGTTCAACTATGATAGCCCTCAATTTTGAATAGCACTTCTAGTGGCCATATTGAATAATTTTTTGTCTTTCTGGTAAACAGAATATGGTGTTTGTAATGACTATTAGGTTATTAATAATACAGTGCTGTGTAGTACATTCACATAATACAACTCAATGTCTGATACTACAATTGAAATATTAATATTAATGTGCATCAGTGAAAATCTTGTAACATGTAATGTCACAATAATTAGCACAGTAATTAGCGCAATCAACAAATACACAGATTTCATGTTGATGCCTTTAAAACACTATCAATGCAATTTTCAATGAATTTCAGCTTCTTGAAAGCAATAATATTGTAAATAACAAATATTGGTAACCCAATGTATACATGTGTTTGTCAAACAGTTTGTAAAGTGCACTGTCTGTAAGACTATACATAAAAAAAAAACCCAAGCTGAACAGAACAATAGAAGTAAGTTTGATGGAAGATAATGGTCAAATGCTTTTTAATTAGAAGATAGAACAAAAACAAAATTTATGGTCACCAATCTCATATTTAGATTTGTATATCTAGAACATATCAACGTTTAATAAACTCATTATATACAGTACAGACAAGCACTGGTTCAATGTACAATATCAGTCTGGTTTTAGACAAGCATTGGTTCAATGTACAATACCAGTCTGGTTTTAGACAAGTTCTGATTATAAGATGGAAAAACTGTGTTAACATTGGTATACTGTTTGAGTTATCTATGCATACACATAGTTGCTATGTTTAGCATACTGTGTATTGAAAAGAATGTTGTTACAATAGTTTATGAATTTCAGTGAATCTGACATAACACTTTGTATGTTCAAGTGGCACACATTGAGTATATAAACCTGTTACTAAAGTGAAAGTACTTACAAAAAACTTCAATTCAATTGTTCTAGTATAATATTAATGTCAATACATGTCTTCTATTACATTACATCACAATTGCCTTATAGTTTTGTTACATTACTTGATTGCCTAGTATGGATTCTAATTTTGTTACATTAGTTGATTGCCTAGTAGAGATTCCTTGTATAAAAACATTACGTCATTGAATTGTTTATGGATTTTATCTGAATTGCAGGTTTTAATTCAGTCATTTGCAAGTGATGGTTAAGTACACTTCATTAAGTGGAATACAAAGAGTGACTTTTAAATATACAGTGTAAATCTCAACAGTAAATGTATAAACTTAGTTTGTGCCACTTTGTAAAATACTTGAAAATATATTGAACCATAGACAGTGGTCTTCCCTCCACTGTCTATGATTGAACTGTGATAGTGAAACCATGGAACTACTTCCATGGTGAAACTGTTTATACCTCAATTGGTAGTAGTCTACTTACTATTATGGGATTGACATGAAGATCTCACGTTTTGTCCATTGATTGGAAAGCACATAAAAATATTATAATTACTCACAATACACCTAAGAGATGTAATTGTTGTCATTGGTTAACCAATCAGAGTTTGAGTTAATGCTCTACTCCCAGTGATTGGACAGCATACATGTGACAGTCTACAAAAGTTGTATTTCCTTGTCTTTCCCAACCAATCAAATTGACCCATTTGAAAGGCTTCTTGTCTGTGCAATTAATAACATTTTAGTGGTGAACACCGTGTTTTATGCGATATTTAGAAATAATGTTTTGTTGCCCGGGTTTATTGATGAATAATTGTCAAGTTCAACTGCCAAGATTTAATAGCTTTGTTATGTGATTCACATCACACTATGCTGCTTTGGGAATAGCTGCTTGTTTTTTATCAATAGTACAATTGAATGCTGAGTTAATATTTGATAAGTTCTGTACAAGTTATAGAATATTAAACAGTGACAGTTTATGTTGTAATAATGATTAGGGCCTACAAACTTTGACCATGTAAATTTGAGTTGAAATATCAATGGTGGTTAGCATTACATTATTAAGTGTTTAGATCATATCGTGACTAAAGTCTGTCAAGACTGCATATACATTATTGTGTGCAAAGGTAACGTTTACCAGAAAAATGTATGTGACATACAAATTGATCTTTTACAAATACATGTACTTGATTATTAATCAATGATATTAGAAATTTAGACATATTCCTAATGATACTGTTAATATCAGAGATACAATGTATTTGTCATAACATAGTATTCAGAGTGACATGTAGTTCATTGCTACAAGTTTACACTGTTCAGAGTGACATGTAGTTCATTGCTACAAGTTTACACTGTTCAGAGTGACATGTAGTTCACTGCTACAAGTTTACACTGTTCAGAGTGACATGTAGTTCACTGCTACAAGTTTACACTGTTCAGAGTGACATGTAGTTCACTGCTACAAGTTTACACTGTTCAGAGTGACATGTAGTTCATTGCTACAAGTTTACACTGTTCAGAGTGACATGTAGTTCATTGCTACAAGTTTACACTGTTCAGAGTGACATGTAGTTCATTGCTACAAGTTTACACTGTTCAGAGTGACATGTAGTTCATTGCTACAAGTTTACACTGTTCAGAGTGACATGTAGTTCATTGCTACTAGTTTACACTATTTTTTTTTCCTTTTCCGTTTTGTTGATGTCCAGATCTTGTTTTAATAGTATAACTGCTTTGTCTGTATGATAAGCCAGTAACTGATAAGTGCCATCAGATATAGGAAAACCATACTGAAATGTGGTGTTGTCACAAGAGGATTGCCTGACACCACGTCTTTTTACATTATTTGATATCTTGTATTAGCTAGATCTTAAACGACATACTTAGGTTTCTACTACCCCAGTACTCTATCTTCTGCAAACATTGTCATTGAATCTTATTCATACCAGGAGTAACTACATGTATTTAATATAAGATCACTGATTGTGGATTTTGAAATGTAACTTTTTTGTTTCTTTATTGTTTTCTCATTGTGTTGTTGGTGTTTATTGCTTTTATCTGGAGTTTGTGTTTCACTATTTATAAATGTGTACTTTATAAAATATGAAACAAAGAGACGTGCATTCAAACTGAAAAATTAGTCATTGTTGACATTCCTAGCACTAAGTTTGTAATGAGTGTGTACAACAACACATCACTCTATCATACACCCAATTTAGTCTGTAAAATGATAGAGCATGTTGGGACGCCCTCTTTGGCCACCTCTTTCATGTAAAGAGGAGGCAACGAGGGCTATATAACGCAATGTACTAGCATAGTATCTTACAGTCAGCCACAGAGTTAGAACCATTTCACTATAGGCATCACAACTTTATTTCTCTTCATATCTTTAATATATTTGTTTTATATTGTATTGTATATTGCTTTTTTTTTGCATGAGTTGTATTTTTCAGTACTTACTTGATATATGTGTACTGTTATGTATATTTATATATATTATATTATATATATTTGTGAATACTTGTATTGCTATTCATTGACTATCATTTAGTGTATGATAGCATTTGAGAGTTTGTTACTAGAACAAAACATCGACTTGTACACTATTTTAGTCAAAATAAAACTAATTTTCAGAAGAGGCTTTATCTTGTCAAGCATATTACATAGCTCCACTCTCAGTTAAAGGCAACTGTCACTTCAGGAAATAAAAACGTTTTCTTAAACTAAAGTCATTTCATAATTTCATATCACATACATTACACTTGATTGAAACTTGTTCCCCATCCATTGTCCAGTTGAGGTCCTTGCTATTGTCAGGCATCACACATTTTATCATAAGTGTCAGCCAACATGAGCTGACAAGGTGATTGTAGTATGATTCAAATTAGCACAGTTCCTTGCATCATTTGAGTTAGGGTCAGACTGTTATGAATACAAAGATACAGTACAAGAACACATTTCATCTGTTCATACAATATTATACCATCTCACAATGTAAGAGGTTCTGTCAGTGACTACCAATGCTTGGCTATATCAATGAGTAGTAAACCATATGTAACTATTTGTCTGGAAACAAATTGACCAAAAGATTTGCACTTGTTCCAGACCACGTTTCTTAAATTTGATATAAAAAATGTATTGATTTTTAGCACAACTGAACTGTTCAGTAGTGTTATAGGAATGGCAAAGTGACTGTCTGTGTGTATATGTGTATATATGTGTGTGTGTGTGGTGGGGGGGGTATATATGTTTTGGTGTGTGTGTGTGTGTGGGGGGGGGGTATATATGTTTTGGACTAAAAGTGGCCTTGAAGAAAGTCCGCGGACCATATGTCCGTCTCTGCCACAATGAGAAAAAACGAGAACACACACGCATGCGCGCGTATGTCTATTCGGAAAAGTTCTCGTTTTTTTGTCGTTGTGGCAGAGAATGTCCCTGGGGACATCTGATCCAGGGATTTCCTTCAGGGCCACTTTTAAAGTTTTAGTCCGGAGCCTGTCACTATGCTATGATAAAGATAGCGCCCTCTATGTCGAGCCTGTATGAAAATTGGGCATCAGTAACCTAATAGTCCACGGTTATAAGAAATGTGAAGTAGCTCGATGACACCAGTCAGACTGATATGAACCCAGGCAAACAACAGCACATTATGCTATACTTTCTTACATTTCATTTCATTTTGTTGTATTCGAATTGGAATACAATTTTAAGTCATATCACCTTGCAAGTTTTTTGTTTATATGTAGTCATGCATGCTGGAATAGAAAGAGTGGAACAAAAATATTAATTCTCATGACCACTTATTTTTTTTACGTCTAGTACGTGTCCTGTGGTTCTATCACAAGAAGTCACTCGTAGCCATGATGACTGTAGTGCTATTTCATCCTGAACTGATTAAGTTTTAATAAAGTACATCTTTACTCGTAATGCAACTTTTGGCGGGAACGAATCAGCCATAAGTGATAATTCTTAGCTTATGGTATTCAGAGAAACAAAATGAAAAGAACTTGACTTTTGGAATTCAGCAAAACGGGGTTGTAGCACAACTGTGTACTCTTTGTGTTATTTTCTTTAAATCTGACTGACTGACTGACTGACTGACTGGTTGGGTGGTTGACCAACTGACTGACTGGTTGACCAACTGGCTGACTGGTTGACCGATAAACATACTGACTGACCGACTGACTGACTGACTGATCATGACTGACTGACTGACTGACTGACCGACAGGCTGACCTAATGAATGAATGGATGAATGAATGGACGGACGGATGGACGAATGAATGATTGGCTGTAGTTTGTAACTATATGACTACTGGATAATTTACATTTCAGTGAAGTTGTTAACTTTAGTGCATGTGTGTGTGTGTACACGTGTGTAATATTAACATGCAGTATAGTAACAACTTCACTGAAAACTGTGAGCTTATAGTGCATTGTTGATGTGCTGTGTTATGTTATGTCATGTGTGAATGTGTAGAGATAACGACAGTTTGTCTTTATAGTAATTAATGAGGTTGACTTTATTATCTTAAAACAGATGAACTCATCACAAGTGAGTAGTTTTTATACAGTTTGTAGCAGGCAAAGTGGGATAGTTGAAATGTGTTGTAACTAATACTAATAATCTGGATACTAGTTCTCTTCTTGATAACTAACAAAACTGTCTGCATCACTACTGTTATCATCATTTTTCTCCAAGGACCACACCTTCCATGTTATCATTTTCCTCTACTATTTCTGGTGGTGAGTCAGCACCCTTACGAAGTAAATCCTCACTCAAATTGTTCTGATCAACGTGTGTTCCTGGGGAGGTGATTTCTATCACGTCTTCTATGTCTTTTGAATTCAAATTCAGAAGGACTTGACATTTTGTCACATCTACCGTCTCTTTAGCTCCTACACAGACATCGATAGTTGTGCTGTCACCATTCATTTGCACCAATCCCTCGGCTTCGGAACATATCGATCTTAATGCCCCCATGCCAAATTTCACTTTGTGCTCCATAAACTGCAGTGAAGTGATTATGAAGTCGAGTCTGCAGTCTTGGGAAGAAGCCAGCCGAGAAAGTATCTGTCCCATCATGGCATCCAAACCTCTGGCCTCTGAATGTGTTAAATTTTTCAGTAATCTTTCATTGATCCGTTGGCATGCTAGCTTGATCTTCTAAAAGAGCTGGAATGATAAAACTGCATCTGGAATGATAACACTACATTGATATGCGCATCAGATACACCTAGATCATTCTCAACCTCACAGAGTAGTTCAAACTCTTTAAGCAGTTTGATGAGTAAACTAACATCTGCATCTTCGCAAAAAACCATCTCAAGATTACCAACGCTGTAGGAAATGGCATGAGAAGTAAAATGATTTATAAATGGCATGAGAAGTAAAATGATTTATAAATGGCATGAGAAGTAAAATGATTTATAAATGGCATGAGAAGTAAAATGATTTATAAATGGCATGAGAAGTAAAATAATCTATAAATGGCATGAGAAGTAAAATGATCTGTAAATGGCATGAGAAGTAAAATGAGCTATAAATGGCATGAGAAGTAAAATGATTTATAAATGGCATGAGAAGTAAAATGAGCTCTAAATGGCATGAGAAGTAAAATGAGCTGTAAATGGCATGAGAAGTAAAATGATGAATAAATGGCATGAGAAGTAAAATAATCTATAAATGGCATGAGAAGTAAAATGAGCTATAAATGGCATGAGAAGTAAAATGAGCTGTAAATGGCATGAGATAATCTATAAATGGCATGAGAAGTAAAATGAGCTATAAATGGCATGAGATAATCTATAAATGGCATGAGAAGTAAAATGAGCTATAAATGGCATGAGATAATCTATAAATGGCATGAGAAGTAAAATGATTTATAAATGGCATGAGAAGTAAAATGATTTATAAATGGCATGGGAAGTAAAATGATCTATAAATGGCATGAGAAGTAAAATGATCTATAAATGGCATGAGAAGTAAAATGATCTATAAATGGCATGAGAAGTAAAATGATCTATAAATGGCATGAGATAATCTATAAATGGCATGAGAAGTAAAATAATCTATGAATGGCATGAGAAGTAAAATGATCTGTAAATGGCATGAGAAGTAAAATGATTTATAAATGGCATGAGAAGTTAAATGATCTATAAATGGCATGAGAAGTAAAATAATCTATGAATGGCATGAGAAGTAAAATAATCTATAAATGGCATGAGAAGTAAAGTGATTTATAAATGGCATGAGAAGTTAAATGATCTATAAATGGCATGAGAAGTAAAATGATCTATAAATGGCATGAGAAGAAATATGGTCTATACATGGCATGAGAAGAAATATGGTCTATAAATGGCATGAGACGCAAAAAACAATTTATAAATGGCATGAGAAGTAAAATGATCTATAAATGGCATGAGGTAATCTATAAATGGCATGAGAAGTAAAATAGCCTATAAATGGCATGAGATAATTTATAAATGGCATGAGAAGTAAAATGATGTATAAATGGCATGAGACGAAAAAAAAACAATTTATAAATGGCATGAGAAGTAAAATGATCTATAAATGGCATGAGAAGCAAAAAACAATTTATAAATGGCATGGGAAGTAAAATGATCTATAAAAGGCACGAGAAGTAAAATGAGCTATTAATGGCATGAGAAGTAAAATGATCTATAAATGGCATGAGAAGTAAAATGATTTATAAATGGCATGAGAAGTAAAATGAGCTATAAATGGCATGAGAAGTAAAATGATCTATAAATGGCATGAGAAGTAAAATGAGCTATAAATGGCATGAGATGTAAAATGATCTATAAATGGCATGAGAAGTAAAATGAGATATAAATGGCATGAGAAGTAAAATGATCTATAAATGGCATGAGAAGTAAAATGATCTATAAATGGCATGAGAAGTAAAATGAGCTGTAAATGGCATGAGAAGTAAAATGATGAATAAATGGCATGAGAAGTAAAATGAGCTATAAATGGCATGAGAAGTAAAATGAGCTATAAATGGCATGAGAAGTAAAATGATTTATAAATGGCATGAGAAGTAAAATGAGCTATAAATGGCATGAGAAGTAAAATGATGAATAAATGGCATGAGAAGTAAAATGAGCTATAAATGGCATGAGAAGTAAAATGAGCTATAAATGGCATGAGAAGTAAAATGATCTATAAATGGCATGAGAAGTAAAATGATCTATAAATGGCATGAGAAGTAAAATGAGCTATAAATGGCATGAGAAGTAAAATGAGCTATAAATGGCATGAGAAGTAAAATGAGCTGTAAATGGCATGAGAAGTAAAATGATCTATAAATGGCATGAGAAGTAAAATGATGAATAAATGGCATGAGAAGTAAAATGATTTATAAATGGCATGAGAAGTAAAATGAGCTATAAATGGCATGAGAAGTAAAATGATCTATACATGGCATGAGAAGTAAAATGATTTATAAATGGCATGAGAAGTAAAATGAGCTATAAATGGCATGAGAAGTAAAATGATGAATAAATGGCATGAGAAGTAAAATGATTTAGAAATGGCATGAGAAGTAAAATGATTTATAAATGGCATGAGAAGTAAAATGATTTATAAATGGCATGAGAAGTAAAATGATCTATAAATGGCATGAGAAGTAAAATGATCTATAAATGGCATGAGAAGTAAAATGAGCTGTAAATGGCATGAGAAGTAAAATGATGAATAAATGGCATGAGAAGTAAAATGAGTTATAAATGGCATGAGAAGTAAAATGAGCTATAAATGGCATGAGAAGTAAAATGATCTATACATGGCATGAGAAGTAAAATGATTTATAAATGGCATGAGAAGTAAAATGAGCTATAAATGGCATGAGAAGTAAAATGATCTATACATGGCATGAGAAGTAAAATGATTTATAAATGGCATGAGAAGTAAAATGAGCTATAAATGGCATGAGAAGTAAAATGATGAATAAATGGCATGAGAAGTAAAATGATTTATAAATGGCATGAGAAGTAAAATGATTTATAAATGGCATGAGAAGTAAAATGATCTATAAATGGCATGAGAAGTAAAATGATCTATAAATGGCATGAGAAGTAAAATGAGCTGTAAATGGCATGAGAAGTAAAATGATGAATAAATGGCATGAGAAGTAAAATGATTTATAAATGGCATGAGAAGTAAAATGAGCTATAAATGGCATGAGAAGTAAAATGATCTATACATGGCATGAGAAGTAAAATGATTTATAAATGGCATGAGAAGTAAAATGAGCTATAAATGGCATGAGAAGTAAAATGATGAATAAATGGCATGAGAAGTAAAATGATTTATAAATGGCATGAGAAGTAAAATGATTTATAAATGGCATGAGAAGTAAAATGATTTATAAATGGCATGAGAAGTAAAATGATCTATAAATGGCATGAGAAGTAAAATGATCTATAAATGGCATGAGAAGTAAAATGAGCTGTAAATGGCATGAGAAGTAAAATGATGAATAAATGGCATGAGAAGTAAAATGAGCTATAAATGGCATGAGAAGTAAAATGAGCTATAAATGGCATGAGAAGTAAAATGATTTATAAATGGCATGAGAAGTAAAATGAGCTATAAATGGCATGAGAAGTAAAATGATGAATAAATGGCATGAGAAGTAAAATGAGCTATAAATGGCATGAGAAGTAAAATGAGCTATAAATGGCATGAGAAGTAAAATGATCTATAAATGGCATGAGAAGTAAAATGATCTATAAATGGCATGAGAAGTAAAATGAGCTATAAATGGCATGAGAAGTAAAATGAGCTATAAATGGCATGAGAAGTAAAATGAGCTGTAAATGGCATGAGAAGTAAAATGATCTATAAATGGCATGAGAAGTAAAATGATGAATAAATGGCATGAGAAGTAAAATGATTTATAAATGGCATGAGAAGTAAAATGAGCTATAAATGGCATGAGAAGTAAAATGATCTATACATGGCATGAGAAGTAAAATGATTTATAAATGGCATGAGAAGTAAAATGAGCTATAAATGGCATGAGAAGTAAAATGATGAATAAATGGCATGAGAAGTAAAATGATTTATAAATGGCATGAGAAGTAAAATGATTTATAAATGGCATGAGAAGTAAAATGATTTATAAATGGCATGAGAAGTAAAATGAGCTCTAAATGGCATGAGAAGAAAAATGATGAATAAATGGCATGAGAAGTAAAATGAGCTCTAAATGGCATGAGAAGTAAAATGATGAATAAATGGCATGAGAAGTAAAATGATCTATAAATGGCATGAGAAGTAAAATGATGAATAAATGACATGAGAACTAAAATGATCTATAAATGGCATGAGAAGTAAAATAATCTATAAATGGCATGAGAAGTAAAATGATGAATAAATGGCATGAGAAGTAAAATGATTTATAAATGGCATGAGAAGTAAAATGATTTATAAATGGCATGAGAAGTAAAATGATTTATAAATGGCATGAGAAGTAAAATGATTTATAAATGGCATGAGAAGTAAAATGATGAATAAATGGCATGAGAAGTAAAATGATCTATAAATGGCATGAGAAGTAAAATGATTTATAAATGGCATGAGAAGTAAAATGATTTATAAATGGCATGAGAAGTAAAATGAGCTATAAATGGCATGAGAAGTAAAATGATTTATAAATGGCATGAGAAGTAAAATGAGCTATAAATGGCATGAGAAGTAAAATGAGCTCTAAATGGCATGAGAAGTAAAATGATCTATAAATGGCATGAGAAGTAAAATGAGCTATAAATGGCATGAGAAGTAAAATGATCTATACATGGCATGAGAAGTAAAATGAGCTCTAAATGGCATGAGAAGTAAAATGATGAATAAATGGCATGAGAAGTAAAATGATGAATAAATGGCATGAGAAGTAAAATGATGAATAAATGGCATGAGAAGTAAAATGAGCTCTAAATGGCATGAGAAGTAAAATGAGCTCTAAATGGCATGAGAAGTAAAATGAGCTATAAATGGCATGAGAAGTAAAATGATCTATACATGGCATGAGAAGTAAAATGAGCTATAAATGGCATGAGAAGTAAAATGATGAATAAATGGCATGAGAAGTAAAATGATCTATAAATGGCATGAGATAATCTATAAATGGCATGAGAAGTAAAATAATTCAGATATAATAAATTTCAGTTTCTGGACATGTTTTAGCATATTGGATGACTAGGACATTATTTTATTTTAGAAATCTTTCATTGATTTTAAATCTAATGTAATTGAAGAAAATGGTTCCAAACTTTGGGTAGATAACAGAAATTTGTTTACATCATGAGCAGAATAGTGCATCATGTTAACAAATGTCCAAAGAAACATAGATAAGGTCTAAACGTTTTTTGTCATGAGAAAAAGAACTTGTGGTAACTAACCGTCCCCAGTATATCGATCTTTCCTCTATTAACTGTATAGTAATACAAATTATGATTGACTCTAACCATGCAATGCAATCTTACATGAGATGCTCAATATCCAAGTGAAAGATGGTTGTTCAGTCTTGTAGTAAGAGTTTGGATCTACACTTTAATAAGGATAAAGCTGGAAGGTGTCGAGTACCTCTGTCTGAGTGCGGGCTAGCGCCCTCAGTGTCAACCGTCGGTCACTAAAGAAAGAGGTTTGCTCGAGGGCGTACCAGCTAGACTGGCAGATATTTACCTCTACCAGATCATGAAGAAACTAGGTGGCCTTCTTTAAGAAGTCTTCATTTACAAGTGGATCAAACTCCTTCATCTTCTGTACGTAGGAATTCCAGTACAGAACTGGATATAAGGATCCCTCACACCATGTAGTATTTCTTTTCATTATCGCCTTGCACATAATGGGCAGAGTTTATTCTCTCTTAAAATAAACCATATTCAATTCAATAGTTTGATTTATTAAACATATGGATGAGGATTTGATATAATCTATTTCAGATTTTTAATTCATAAAATGTTATCATTAATAGCTTCACAATGACAAATCAACGTGAAACAACAAATGCCAAGCCCTTTTTTGTAACTCAATAAAATAATGTACGTACATTAGCTTTTTGCACTAAATTAAGTTACAAACATAGACTTGGCATATGTCATTTCACATTGAGTTACAAACACAGACTTGGCTTGGAAGAGTTTTTTTGGGAAAAGATACCAAATGGAGTTGCTTGAAAAAAAATCCCGATAAGTTGGTGATGGGGAAAAAAAAGACAGACCATTGCTGTTAGGGGAAAACATTTTTGGCAGGGATATGATGCACAGGTTCGAGTATACTGTTCAACCTGCGCGTACCTCTCCAACCAGGACACTTCTCAAATCATGACAAACATTTTCAAACACATGTCAGGGACCAGTCAGTTTCGTTAGCCTGTGGTATATATATATATATATATATTTGTTCTTGTCTCTGTTTCTGTCATAAAAGTTTTAATATGACTTTATGTAAGAGTTCAAACGTAACTTTACATACATACATACATAAAATCATACATATACATGTGTTACCTATATACCACACTATTTACAGTACATGCCATGTAAATGTTTGGCTGTTTCACAATCAGTGCTTCACTTATCTTGCACTTTGGGGTAAAAGTGAACTTGAAGGTTTTGTAATGGTATAATCTTCATAGATAGTTTATAAAATATCTTAATCTAAATTGTTCTAGTCTCTTCAGTATGAACTTGTCAGAAGGGATGAATATACTTCCTATTTCGGACACTACATGTATTGACACCACAATTCAAATTCAAGTTTCTATTGTACACTAGGTATGACCACCTAAAGTTCTCTAACATACCAGTGACTTTATTATACATGCAATATACGAATGTTACGGGCCGGCACTTTTATGTGACATGGGAAATTCATTTAAAAACTTATATTTACTTCAGTTTTTCGAAGCATGGAAATATTACCTCAGAGGTTATGAATAACCTAAAAATTGACTAGCACATTATAGAAACAAAAACACCCCAGATCTGCCAGGGCGAAAACCCCTAGGACTTATTCATCCCAGAGGTCACTCATGCATTAAACCAGCAATAAGATTCACCAAAATCGGCTTTAAGATTAAGAAACTTCCAAAGCTTCTAGGGGAGACCCCTATAAGAGGTGGACATACCCAGTATCCAGCTCTTTCCCCTACCTCTTACTGTCAAGATACTATCAAAATTTTATTTAAAAATGTTCAACCTTGTGTATTTGCTTTTTACATGTTGGTGCTGTCTTGTAAAGTTTGTAAATTATTGTCTGAAAGTGTCTGTGAATAGCCTAAACATTGGCTTTAAGAGTAAAAATCCTCCAGGGCTTCTAGGACGCCTAGAACGCCCCCAAGTGGTCATGTCCCAGTCTGAAGCTCTTCCCTCCACCTCTTACTGTCAAGATGCTATGAAACTGTATTTCAAAATTATTACAACCAAATTTGCTTTTTACATGTTGGTGCTGTCTTGTAAAGCTTGGAGATTATAGAGAGGTATATATATTCCCCTCTCAAGCTTAAAATGTCCCACTACATTTCATTGTCAAGATGCTATTAAACTCCCTTTGAAATATTTTTACCCTGTGTAGTCAATAATTATATGATAGTGATATCGCTGGATCTGAGAGAGTATTTGCAAAACAGTCAATCAGTCAAAAAGTGCCATATTGTTCCGCCTTCATAGTTTGCAATATAGACATGACTAGGCTGTGCACTTCATAACTAAAGTGCCATATTGTTCTCCCTTCATAGTTTGCAATATAGACATTTTTAAATGTCTTTGTTTATACTCAATTTCATGAGTTAACCATACAACGAAAAGTTTTGGTCTTTTAACTTGTCTGGGTTCAGAAGTTATTGTCAAACGATCACAAATAATTAATTATGCAAATGACTCATTCATTTTCATTTTATATTTAGCAATACGTATTAATTTATGTGGCTTGCTTCCAGTCACAAAGTTGTAGCTTGCTTGTGAAATGGTATAAACCGGTATGACATTCACAATATACTTATCAGTTGGTTTTTATAAAAATGCATTACTGAGAGTTCATTTGTTTTTGTTTTGTATGGTTCCCTTGACATGAGTATAGTTACACAATAGTATAGATTACTGAATAATAAATGTTGTCTTTATTAATTCTACATCATTACATTCACACACACAACGAATGTAAATCACCTATGTGTACTGCCGATACCAAAGTAAACGTTTCACTTTTTTGCCATAAAGGGCGCCCTAACATAAGTACTCATGTTGTTCATGAAGGTGTGGTTAAAGTTGACTAGTGTTTGTCAAGATAAGAATCAAAACTTATTTTGGACAAAACAGTGTTGTATTGAAAAGTATAGCTTCTATATGACAGTCACAACTGAGGACGGAAGTTATAAAATAATAACAAATATTTACATATATAAATCTTAGAAATTCTAACAAAAAAAGTCCTGAAATTTGGTCATACATTTTTGGTATATGAAGCAACCACATGGACAACATTGACACAAAGGTCAGAAGTAAGGGCAGATCTACCTAAAATTATCACAAGTTTATTGACTCTTTGGCAGAAGTAATTTAGAGTAATGTCTTTGTGACATTAAAGGGGCCCAATTTGAGTTTATATGCATAATACAGGTACTCACAGTATTCTACTTACTGATGTATACTTAACTACCACTTGCAATTGACTGAACTCAAACCTGGTATTAGGATATAACCTATCAACGGTGAACGATCCGATAATGTATACTACACACACACACACACACACACACACACACACACACATACATGTATATATATATATATATATATATATATATATATATATATATATATATATATATATATATATATATATATATATATATATATATATATATATATATATATATATATATATATATATGTGTGTGTGTGTGTGTGTTATATCATGGTTATATGTGTCTACATCACTGGTGATGTGGTGTTCAAAATATGTTTGGAATTGTCAATTTTCCATAAAATTTGCTTGTGAGCTTTTTGATTACATTATTCCCAATGATTTCCTATATTCAGCCAAAAAAATACGTAGTGACCTAAGGGGTTTTGTGTATCACTTTTTGACTTAATACTAGACCCCTTAGTTTACTGGTATTGTGCTAAGCTGTTTCATGAAAAAAAATGAGGAATACTTAAATATTGTCTGAAGGAAGAATAACTAAATGTTAGATTGAACACACAAATACTTTATTAATTATACAAGTCATAAACAATAAAGACAACATTTTGAATATTTTCATGATGTCAAATTCAAAATAATGTTGAATGTTTTTTCAAAATTAAAGAAGCCACTTTAGAATGACTGCAATACAGCAAATGTAAAAATAAATGTCTGTTTCCGATAACATGACTTGAGAAAATTTTATTTCATGTTGCAATTTTTCCATTTTCACTTTTTTTGAGAAACTGCTTCAACCAATAGACGGGATACTTATTGTCACAATTCTGTGATAGTTAAAGGGGATTTAAATGAAGAGAATTATATGTGAAGCAGACAAACAGAACATCACATGCAGACTGTACTGCATAAATTATACGTGAAGCAGACAAACAGAACATCACATGCAGACTGTACTGTGTAAATTATATGTGAAGCAGACAAACAGAACATCACATACAGACTGTACTGCATAAATTATATATGAAGCAGACAAACAGAACATCACATACAGACTGTATTGCATAAATTATATGTGAAGCAGACAAACAGAACATCACATGCAGACTGTAATGCATAAATTATATACGAAGCAGACAAACAGAACATCACATACAGACTTTACTGCATAAATTATATGTGAAGCAGACAAACAGAACATCACATGCAGACTGTACTGCATAAATTATATGTGAAGCAGACAAACAGAACATCACATACAGACTGTACTGCATAAATTATATGTGAAGCAGACAAACAGAACATCACATACAGACTGTACTGCATAAATTATATATGAAGCAGACAAACAGAACATCACATACAGACTGTAATGCATAAATTATATACGAAGCAGACAAACAGAACATCACATACAGACTGTACTGCATAAATTATATGTGAAGCAGACAAACAGAACATCACATGCAGACTGTAATGCATAAATTATATACGAAGCAGACAAACAGAACATCACATACAGACTTTACTGCATAAATTATATATGAAGCAGACAAACAGAACATCACATGCAGACTGTACTGCATACATTATATATGAAGCAGACAAACAGAACATCACATACAGACTGTATTGCATAAATTATATGTGAAGCAGACAAACAGAACATCACATGCAGACTGTAATGCATAAATTATATACGAAGCAGACAAACAGAACATCACATACAGACTTTACTGCATAAATTATATGTGAAGCAGACAAACAGAACATCACATGCAGACTGTACTGTGTAAATTATATGTGAAGCAGACAAACAGAACATCACATGCAGACTGTACTGCATAAATTATACGTGAAGCAGACAAACAGAACATCACATGCAGACTGTACTGTGTAAATTATATGTGAAGCAGACAAACAGAACATCACATGCAGACTGTACTGCATAAATTATATGTGAAGCAGACAAACAGAACACCACATGCAGACTGTACTGTGTAAATTATATGTGAAGCAGACAAACAGAACATCACATGCAGACTGTACTGTGTAAATTATATGTGAAGCAGACAAACAGAACATCACATGCAGACTGTACTGTGTAAATTATATGTGAGGCAGACAAACAGAACATCACATGCAGACTGTAATGCATAAATTATATATGAAACAGACAAACAGAACATCACATGCAGACTGTAATGCATACATTCAAATTACCGTCTGAAAAGAACTTATGTTTCTGAAAAGACTCGGTCTCTCTGGAATGTGATACTTTGAATTCAAATTACAGTCTGAAAAGACCTGGTCTCTCTGAAAAGACTCGGTCTCTCTGAAAAGACCCAGTCTCTCTGATACAGCTGAAAAGACTAGGTCTCTCTGGAAAGACCTTGTCTCTCTGAAAAGACATGGTCTCTCTGAAAAGACTCAGTCTCTGGAAAGACCTTATCTCTCTGAAAAGACTCGATCTCTCTGAAAAGACTTGGTCTCTCTGAAAAGACCCAATGTCTCTGGAAAGACCTGGTCTCTCTGAAAAGACCAGTCTCTCTGAAAAGAGTCGATCTCTCTGGAATATGATACTTTGTCAAGAAATTTACACGTAATAAAAGTAAATTCTCACCATATTACCTCTGTGAATATAAACAAATGTTTAGAGTTGGAGGCTTAAACTAGGGTTGGTCATGTTACAGGAAACACATTTTTTAAAATTTGACCTGATAATTACCATGGCAACGCTTCTTGACATTAAACAAAAGAATCTGATTTAGAAAAGCAGTAACTGTATATCTGTGTTTTTTGTGAAGAGCTTATCAAGTCGACTTGATTGCGTTATCCAAAGTTACCCATCAAATATTGTAACAAGTTTACCTGATTTTACCCGGGTTTGTACCATGATATGTAATCATAGCAAATACACTGTCATGCTGAGAATATTTCCTTTTGTTTTAGTTGGATATTAACATCTATTTACATCAATTGAAATGATGTACTAACTATGTAAATGTGCTTAGCAACAAGACCGCACCCATAGCAACAACCAAATGATCACATTGCAAGATAACAACAGGGATTAATAGACAAATGAATAAACATTCAAAAAATGTACGTAAATGTGTCAAGTAACAAGACCTGGCCCATAGCAACAACCAAATACAGTTGTGCTACAACGTCGTTGGTGGTATTTTATTGATTTTTCATTTGAACAATTTCTCATCTACCCACCCAAAGTAATGTCCCCATCAAATATCAAGGCAATCGGATATATGGGGTAGTTCATTGGTCTTGTCTAAGAACTGAACCAAGTCAGTGCACATATGACTGAATAAAGGCTAATGTCATGTTAATCAAAATGGCTCTAAGTCGGCTAAATTGCAGCATATCCCAAAGCAAATTGACGTGCATATCTAAGTCATAGTTAATTATCGTTTTACTAAGTTTAAAAGAAAGCAGTTCATGAATGTCCAAGAAATGGGTATGGACGGACATATGGAGACCAATCTATAAGCCCCCCCCCCCCCCATCCCCGGACTACGTCCTCGGCGGGAGCTAATGATGCAAGATTTTAATCACAAGCTTTGTCATACTATAATAACCAAATACATGTACTTGAAACTGCAACTGATGTAAGCTCCACACGACCCGTAACACGTCTCTAGGTCATGATGTCATCTTTCCATGATAAATAAACCCACAGAAAATATAATGAAATTGAATTTAGGAAAACATTTCCCTTTGCTGTAGTACCAACAAGGGGTGATGCATCTAGTAAATAATAAATGAATTTGTCATTCGCAAACATGCCCATAGTGTGTGTTTCTTTGTGGGCAAAATTTCATCATCGCAGCCCGATACCTTTGAACTATTGACAAGAGTAGATTGTTATCCAACAATTTTTATTGTTATTTGCTGTATATTAAAAGTTTAAAGATCGACATGATCACGTGTTGTGAACGTTAGTTGTGCAATTTTGAGCTTATTTGTAAATGTCAAATTGATCGCACAAGTGATTTCAACTTGATCGTTACTAGTTGTAAACACAATTGTAAATTGAGATTTCTATCTAGATATCAATTAACTTAGTACCCTTTTAGCAACCACCTATATAATGCAATAAACAAACAAAAACGTGTATGAGTATGAGTATTTGATATTTAAAAATAGTATATAAATCACAGTAAATAAAGAATTAATCGAACTGCACTCCCATACCATAGGCTTTATTCATTACATATTTTGAACAGTTCACAAAGAGTTCCTGTGACAAGATTATTATCCTTTCCAGCTTCTTCACAATGCCAAAGATAATCATCTACCTGCATGCCAATCTGTCTGTTTTATCTGCCTCTACTAAGTTTTGACTTCCCTTCACACATAAATAGAATTTCACATACATTCATATACGTATACACACACACACACACATACATATATACACGCACGCACGCACGCAAACACACATACATACATACATACATACATACATACATACATACATACATACATACATACATACATACATATACACACATATATACATATACAGACAGAGACAGACAGACAGACAGACAGACAGACAGACAGACAGACACATATTACAATTTACTAGGTCTATTACATCTATAAATGAACAATTCTTTAGATAATAGTCCAACCCTGCCACCATATGAACAACAGGTGTGTATTAATAGGTAACATTTACACATGATACAAGATCATCGTAAATCGATATGGTCAATTCAATATCTTGTCGGGGTTAGTGTCACCTTATCATAACAATTGTTGCTCAGGAAGCTAAGAGGAGCAAAGATGGAATTTTGATACACTTCTGACAAATGACAGGAAGCAATCTGATGCTCCTGTCTCAATTACGTCTATTAGCAGACTGCGTAAGGTCTTGTTGGCAACAACTTTCCCCTTTATAGTCGCCTTGAGATGCATCCGAAGTGAATCAAGATTTAATATAATCATCAGCTACACAAACCATAACTTGGTCAATGGAACCACATTCATGTTATTAGATGTGTGTAAAGTAGATACCGTGTTAAGAGTGTCATCTATATCGCAAGACATTTGTAAAATAGCAGATATCTTGTAGAAATGTAAACCCAAAGGATTCTCCCATGTAATACTTGGAATACGTTATAACGGATTTTATTTCACTATATATATGAGCCGAGTTTGCCTCCTGTTTATCAAGGCTGTGATCGATAGATTTTAATTTCAACGCTGCATTCTCCTGGGATTCACTGATAGCACGAAAAGTGGATCGTGTTAAATTAATGTTATCACATGGGAACGTATTGGATTGCTTCTTCAGCGAGAGAAAAAACGCAATAGCATCAATCACAGCAACTGTTTTTACTTAAATACAGATGTGAATCTCTGACTCTGACTTATTCTCATTTACGTCTTCGTTTATATTCGTTTTTATGCAGTAACAACCTGAATTTGTTCATCAACATACAACGAAAACGAGAAAGAGAATTTGAACATTTCTTGAATATGATGGATTACTCTTGATTCCACGCTACAAATGAAAGTGTACAACGTTATCATTCTTGAACGTCAAAGGAAATAAATCATTGCCTCAAAAAAAATAACTACTGCGATAACAAATGTTTATAGACTCTGGGTTCAGAGTTGAAAATAAAAGTTCCTCTTCACAGAGTCAAACAATTTATGAAAGCGAATCCAAAATTTTGGCACGTCGCCAGGGTTCATTTCACGTCTCTCAGACGAGACGCGCGACAACATCCCACCGTATACTACACCCTGACGATTCTGACGAGACGTCAGCGGAACTTGATAGACATATAGATATATAGGTAGGTAGGTAGGAAGGTTAATAGATAGAGAGGTAGATAGGTAGCCAGATAGATAGATAGATAGATAGATAGATAGATTTATAGATAGATTTATAGATAGATAGATAGATAGATAGATAGATAGATAGATAGATAGATAGATAGATAGATAGAAAAAAAACTAAAAGAATGCAGTATTTTATCCTATATTGAACTATTCATCTTGCCCTTAAGTAGCTTCGAGCGCATTTCAAAGTCAACCCAATATCCTGTCTTTTAGCTCTATTTCCATGGAAACGGAACTAAAACACTAACCTTACCTCATCACATTCGATTTACTGTTCTTGTTCAGCGCCATAGAACAATACATGTTACTGAATTTTGGTTCAATACAAAATGATTGATTGATTAATTGATCGATCGATCGATCGATCGATCGATTGAGTGAGTGAGTGAGTGAGTGAGTGAGTGAGTGAGTGAGTGAGTGAGTGAGTGAGTGAGTGAGTGAGTGAGTGAGTGAGTGAGTGAGTGAGTGAGTGAGTGAGTGAGTGAGTGAGTGAGTGAGTGAGTGAGTGAGTGAGTGAGTGAGTGATCGATCGATCGATTGATTGATTGATTGGTTGATCACTCAAACTTGGTACGTATTCTTTGAAATAGAGATACAAATATTTCCAAGCTTTCACCCTAAGGTATGAAAATAAAGAAAATATCCCTCTATATTTGGCTGGGCAAAGCCAAGTAAATGATGTCAAATGTATGAACTTTCATTTCCACTCATTATCTTTCTGCCTTTCTTACTTCATAATAATACTTTGAAATTAATAAATGAAAGATAGGTTAAAGTGACTCACATGTTTACTTAATAAATAATCTACACAGGAAATTTCGAGTGTCTGGAGTACGTCTTACGTTCCAATCTTACTGGTTGACCTTTACCTTTAGATACGTGTACTTCTAAATAGCACATCACATACCTACTGATTAAGATAAGGAAAGCACACAGGTCACTTGATGTAATCGTACGGAAGATCTCGGTTTTGATATCGTCTTTAAATCCATCTCTCTATCAAGGTTTATGAAAGAATAACTAAAGTATATTGATGTGTTTTTTAAAGTGGCCATATGGATGAAGAATGGACGTTTACTTTTAATCTAGAAAACAATTAACTTTGCATGTGTTCATTCTTGAAACAAAAACAATGTGAAATAGCATAGACCAAGTTCATCTTTGTAACTCTGAATTTGAAAAGCTAAAAATATAATTAAAAACCACAAAATATTTGTTTTTGTACGTACAAGAAGTGAATTATAAGCAAACTTGATAAACACAAGTACTGAACCTGTCATCACATGACTAATGAATTAAGTGGGGACGTGACGCAGGGATTACTTTTTTATTATGCCTACCTGAGAATAAATTTTCCTAACAATACTAGATTACAAGTACATAATGAAGTCATACGATCAGAACAGCTGTGTGAAGAAACAAAGACTTAGATATGTCAGATTTAGAAACTAGTCTTATGAAACCCCGATAGGCACGTGCATAGAAAACCACGGTTGACAGCATGCTAGTCAGCTTTCCTCAAATAATTGGATGGCACTACCTGAGGAGAGGCAACAGAGAAGAACGTGTGAATTGAATTCAGCGTGACGGTATGCCATTCGCAGGCCAGATATACATTCTAAGTATTGTACAAGTATAAAAACCCACGATTGTCATCTTACAAGGAAGTAAAATGTGAACAGGAAATCGATATAGTAAATGCCATGGGCGTTTGGAAGCCATAGAGGAATCAATTTCACGCCTAGTGTGAGTTTCATCAAACAGAGTGTAACGTTCTCAAATTTCTTGCTATCATATTTTTGCATCACTTCACAACCAGTAAACGTCGGTTAAATATCCTTCATATACATTCACAGTAGCATACTTATAAATGAAAAACAACCCCTGGAGAACAGCAAAAGTATCTGATGGTTTGATGTTTCTATCAAAACTTAAGATCAGCCAGACTTGTAGTAAAAAGATAAACTGCAACGAGACGATGTATGGAATATGACTGGAACCAAGGCTTGATTAAAGCCTAGGAGAGACAGTACAGGTGCTCCCAGCACCGTGGTCAAAATCCAAGTCCCAGAGATAGGAGAGACAGGTGCTCCCAGCTCCGTGGTCAAAATCCAAGCCCCAGAGATAGGAGAGACAGGTGCTCCCAGCTCCGTGGTCAAAATCCAAGTCCCAGAGATAGGAGAGACAGGTGCTCCCAGCACCGTGGTCAAAATCCAAGTCCCAGAGATAGGAGAGACAGGTGCTCCCACCCATGTGAGATATTGCAATAAAAGATATTCATTTCTCTAACTAGGTGTTTGGTGACATGTATAAACAATGTCACGTCAGAACCCAAACGCAGTAATTACAAATTCATGACATTTCCTTGCGATAATATGATCCTTCATTTAAAAGGTAACGTTCAGCCAGACTTATTTCTTAGTGTCACGACAAAGGGGTTACAATAGCTGTGATGTTATCACCAGAACTAGAGGTTTCCCATAAACCCTTGCAGGAACTCCCTACAAATTGTAGGCTACAATGGCTGAACACATGTCAAGTGCAGTTGACCTTCTTTTCTTACAAGATTTCAAAGTTTAGCAAAATACCAAGGTGCTGTTTTATCAACCAAAAGTTGATAAGCTGATACTTTAGCAGTAATCAATGTCAAGAGTTCAAAACTAAATCCGAGGTTTCCGACCTTTAAATTACCATTGCTGGCTTCGCCTTTGGAAACTTGACGAATGATATGACTAACAGTAAGTTAAAAGTTATAGAAAAAGTAAGGTCTAAATGAATCCTCTCAGGCAACCAACACAGTCATGTGTCGAATAGTCGACCCTCGTTAACTCGTCATTTCAGTCAAGCCATGAATTGTTTCCCGTTTTTCTGTCGCTCTCTTTTCTGTATGCATTATGAACAAGATTTACCCTATGTCTTCGTTAAATAGCCGCTAAGGTTCGCCATTGTTACAAACAAACATAGAGGTAATAACTGAAATCATCTCAATACGTCAATTAGTTCGATGAATGGCTAGGTGTCGCGTGTTGACAGTTGACGACGAAAAATCGAACGTTTCCCGACTTTTGCAGCTTTGAGGTATGAATTAATCCGTTAATTGGATAGTGTAATGATGGACGTGTCAAACATGTCATTAATTGTGTAGTGTAATGATGGACGTGTCAAACATGTCATTAATTGGGTAGTGTAATGATGGACGTGTCAAACATGTCATTAATTGGGTAGTTTCATAATGGACGTGTAAACATGTCATTAATTGGGTAGTGTAATGATGGACGTGTCAAACATGTCATTAATTGGGTAGTGTAATGATGGACGTGTCAAATATGTCATTAATTGGGTAGTGTAATGATGGACGTGTCAAACATGTCATTAATTGGGTAGTGTAATGATGGACGTGTCAAACATGTCATTAATTGGGTAGTATAATGATGGACGTGTCAAACTTGTCATTAATTGGGTAGTGTAATGATGGACGTGTCAAACATGTCATTAATAGGGTAGTGTAATGATGGACGTGTCAAACATGTCATTAATTGGGTAGTGTCATGATAGACGTGTAAACATGTCATTAATTGGGTAGTGTCATGATGGACGTGTCAAACATGTCATTAATTGGGTAGTGTAATGATGGACGTGTCAAACATGTCATTAATTGGGTAGTGTAATGATGGACGTGTCAAACATGTCATTAATTGGGTAGTGTAATGATGGACGTGTCAAACATGTCATTAATTGGGTAGTGCAATGATGGACGTGTCAAACATGTCATTAATTGGGTAGTGTAATGATGGACGTGTCAAACATGTCATTAATTGGGTAGTGTCATGATAGACGTGTAAACATGTCATTAATTGGGTAGTGTCATGATGGACGTGTCAAACATGTCATTAATTGGGTAGTGTAATGATGGACGTGTCAAACGTCATTAATTGGGTAGTGTAATGATGGACGTGTCAAACATGTCATTAATTGGGTAGTGTAATGATGGACGTGTCAAACATGTCATTAATTGGGTAGTGTAATGATGGACGTGTCAAACATGTCATTAATTGGGTAGTGTCATGATAGACGTGTAAACATGTCATTAATTGGGTAGTGTCATGATGGACGTGTCAAACATGTCATTAAGTGGGTAGTGTAATGATGGACGTGTCAAACATGTCATTAATTGGGTAGTGTCATGATGGACGTGTCAAACATGTCATTAATTGGGTAGTGTAATGATAGACGTGTAAACATGTCATTAATTGGGTAGTGTCATGATGGACGTGTCAAACATGTCATTAATTGGGTAGTGTAATGATGGACGTGTCAAACGTCATTAATTGGGTAGTGTAATGATGGACGTGTCAAACATGTCATTAATTGGGTAGTGTAATGATGGACGTGTCAAACATGTCATTAATTGGGTAGTGTAATGATGGACGTGTCAAACATGTCATTAATTGGGTAGTGTCATGATAGACGTGTAAACATGTCATTAATTGGGTAGTGTAATGATGGACGTGTAAACATGTCATTAATTGGGTAGTGTAATGATGGACGTGTCAAACATGTCATTAATTGGGTAATGTAATGATGGACGTGTCAAACATGTCATTAATTGGGTAGTGTAATGATGGACGTGTAAACATGTCATTAATTGCGTAGTGTAATGATAGACGTGTAAACATGTCATTAATTGGGTAGTGTAATGATGGACGTGTAAACATGTCATTAATTGGGTAGTGTAATGATGGACGTGTAAACATGTCATTAATTGGGTAGTGTAATGATGGACGTGTCAAACATGTCATTAATTGGGTAGTGTAATGATGGACGTGTCAAACATGTCATTAATTGTGTACTGTAATGATGGACGTGTCAAACATGTCATTAATTGGGTAGTGTAATGATGGACGTGTCAAACATGTCATTAATTGGGTAGTGTAATGATGGACGTGTCAAACATGTCATTAATTGGGTAGTGTAATGATGGACGTGTCAAACATGTCATTAATTGGGTAGTGTAATGATGGACGTGTCAAACATGTCATTAATTGGGTAGTGTAATGATGGACGTGTCAAACATGTCATTAGTTTGGTAGTGTAATGATGGACGTGTACACATGTTGTTAGTTGTTAGGTGTTGTATCTAGTGGTCTCCTCTCATGTAAAACCGATTGTGGCCATTTACACACGTAGCCAGCACCTGTGATTAAAAAGTTAATTCTAATCGAATTTCAAATTTAACGTAATCGAAAATTATCTGGTATCATCGAGAAGGGCAAGGGCTTAGGAAAAACAAGGTAGGTCGTGATATTCGTTTGGGAGAGTCCATTATTTACTGTTTCGTATGTGTCAAGAAGCAGTGTGTTTAACAACACGTTATTGTCTTTGAGGAAAAATCGTCTTTTTATTATTAGATAGCATGGATATAAAGAAATAAACGATGCTTGGTGTCAAGGCTTATAATTGGTATTAAATGTGTACCAGTGATATATTCTACAGGAAAGGTTGTTTACTTTCCACAATCCACAATCCTTCTATAGTTGTAGACCATATTCAATATTTCTGCCTGTTTATAAATACTATATGTGCCATTATGTCTGGTAACAATACAAGCTATCGGTTCGAATAATAGACTTATTGATTTCTTTTATCACTGCTTGAATGTATCTTTTTTAATTGTTGGAGCGTACATCGTGTTCGTGTTATCACTCTTTGAAGTTCACTGCAATATCCTGCCATGCATTCTAAGACAAACACTGTCTGCTTTGTGAAATGAAAAATCCTCATAAGAAACGTGTCAACTTCCAGATTCAATTAAACTCAAGGTAGAACATGCCTTGGGGATAAAATAAAAATCTGTTATTTGCTCTAAGCTTTGCCGTATGAAAACTTGTTTTGGGTGCTTTTGATTTTGATATTAGACATTTTGGATTTACGTTTTGTTTTCCAAGCTTTAATTTCTAATAGACTCAATTAAGACAGTATGCGACGTCCACTTTATAAAATTAGGTGATCCCTGTTTTTTTCTTTTTTTCTCTCGATATGAACTGAGAGATAAAGTAATTAGAAATATGAGTTTATAATATACCGCTTCCTGTTACATTTTGTATATATACACTCGATAACAGCAACAATAATTCCATCAGGTGTTTGTTACTTCTTCCCTCATCTGTTACACTTTGCGATTCAAGAATTCCATAACGACATGATCACGCTACTCTGTGAAGACATGTGCATTGAAATTATTCTACAATTACATGTAGAACTGTGTAAGTTAGAACAAGGTCTTCTTGTCTAACCACTTTTGTCTAACCACTTTTGTCTTTACTTATATCCCCCGAGTCAATGCCAATCATAGTTGGCTTATGATCTCACTCAGCCAGTCATTTTTAACTACCAGGGGATGAGGGGGGAGGGGGGGGGAGCGATGTTTTGGCGTTGAACGTGGAATTGTTCAGACTACCCCCTCCGACAACTCCGATGACCAAAGCCAAAGTGACCCGGCCACCTTTTCCAAAATGACCCATCCCCACCCCTTGCATATTCTTTAACTATATACTATATATTATTTTCGCTTTATATGTCAAATATACATGGTATCACTATAATGTTGTTAGTATAACACTATATGAAAGTAATCAAATATTGTTATTTAAGAGAATATATTACTTTTGGTATAAATTCTGTTTTCTTTGTACATGTTTATATATGGAATTTAATGAACATGTAATTTCCTTAGGGTATTTCAGTACAGTATAAAACATTACAGACAGTTACAACAACTCTCTATTAAATTGGTCTTTACAGATTCAGGAAGCAACACAACCTTATTTCTGATAATGCTGCCTATGGTATATCATATACGTTAGAGAGTTTCAATACCTGTTTGGGATATCATACGTTGCAGTATGAATTAACAACCAGCTTCAAACTGAATACTTCCATAAGGGCAAAATCTTTATATTTTTGTTCCTGTACACAATAATCGTTGACATGCAATAGCCTATAGATATAGCCTAATTACTGAAAATCGTTAAATTATGAAAATACCGCTTAATGACTAAAAGCTGCATCACCAAGCGTTTCAGAACATGTAAGATTAGTTATGTTTGAAGTATGACCATATAATATTCAATTTGAAGAATGCATTCTTAAGATATAGCCTAATTACTAATATCATTAATTATACAAATGACTCATAGAAACTAAGAGTTACATCAATAAGCTTCATGAGACATGTGCATCCCTGTATCATGAATGTATGTATTTGAAGCTTGCACTCTTCAGAAAGTCATTAATTAATTTATTCATAAAAACTGAAATCTACATCAACAAGTTTTTCCTGACATGTGTGCTCTGTTATGTTTGATGTACCAACTTATATTCAATTTGAGGTGTGCATTCTTAAGATATAGCCTAATTATTGAAAGTAACTAATTATGCAAATGAGTAATTAAAACTACAAGCTATATTTTCAAACTTTACATGACGCATGAACTTTGTTATCATCAATGTATGTACCAAATTATATTGAATTTGAAGTGTGATTTCTTAAGATGTAGCCTAATTACCGAAAACCATTGATTATTCGAATTGAACATTAACTAAATATTCATGGAATGTCTACCAAAACCAGTTCTAACCAGGTCTAGCCATTATCCTAAAGACTATGTTCACAGAATTTCGTTTCAATTGAGCCAGCCGTTTTTGAGAAAACGATGACACAAAAAAACAGACAGACAGACAGACAGACAGACAGACAGACAGACACTCACACAAACAAACAAACAAGCAAACAAACAAACAAACAAACAAACAAACAAACAAACAAACAAACAAACACGGACACATATACACACAGACAGATTTTTCATCCCTAATATATAACCTTCCTTATGGAAGGTAAAATGTGTGGAATCAAATACAGCTCTCTGTGCAGTGTATTGATACCAATTGTACATTATTTGCAATGTTTATGACTTTAAGATGTAGCCAATACAGTATGTTTCTACAATTTCATTCAGAACAAGTTTTTTATCTTGAGAATGACTTGATGAATGAATGAAAAGTTGATTAAAACACAAATGGCCAGTTCATACATCACTTAATGATGCCATGTTTGTTGATCAATATATATATAATATATATATATATATATATATATATATATATATATATATATATATATATATATATATATATATATATATATATATATATATATATATATATATATATATATATATATATATATATACACACACACACCCTGTGGTGATTTCAATGAACTTAAAGAATCTGAAAGCTAACACTAACCCTAATGCTAATCTGATACACAACTAGCCATCCTGAAATTCTATGTACCAAATACTAAACTGTTAAATTTCTTATTTGATAATGTGCACATAGCACATGCATATATGGAAAATACGAATAGGGGAGGGTACGGGATAGGATATTCCCCCTTGCAATAGAAAATTTCGATAAATTACAGGAGTCATTTCACAGCACCAAAATAATACTCATCTCGTTGATTTCCAAAGTGGCACCTCCTCCACTCAAGGGATGTTTTCCAACTTGACCCCCACTTCAAGTGGTGTTTTCAAAATGCCCCCCCCCCCAACAAAACACCGACCCAAGTAAGTTACACATAACCGCCCCTTATTATTCAAAATTGTTGTAAATATTGTGGAAATAACAGTAAATCAATACAATCTCTTGAGATAAGAAACCTCAAAGCTGTAACTATGTTGTTATAATATTAACTAGACCACTGCCATACTAGACCACTGCCATAGGTTGAAAGGTGCACACCACTTCAGGAAATAAAGACATTCTCATAAACTGTGTGTTCTGAAGAGCCATTTAGTGTTTTTACATTCACCTACATTACGCTTAATTTGAGTGAAACACTCAGCTTGACCCTTAACTTCATTGGAGATTTTTGCTGTTGTCCACATTGTCTCGTGGGAGTCAGCAGAAATGCAAATAGAGATTGAAAAGGGCATGGAGACTTCAGCAAGCCTTGCTATGACCCTCTGATGCAAACAATTCCGTGGATCGATTTTATAAAACACAAAACTAAATGTGCTAATTATGCAACAGTTGGACATCAAAGCATGTTTTTCATCAGGTTGTATCGTCAAAAGTAAACTATTTTTAAGTCAAATGTACAGAGTACACACACATGTGATACACACACACGCGCGCGTACGTACGTACGTAATACATACATACATACATACATACATACATACATACATACATACGATACACCGCAACGAAAACAGAAAAAGTCATTCCAAACCCAAAAGCATAATTTTCACAATCAAAATTGCCAACGTTTAATTACATATCTTCATCTTCTTATCTGTTCTCCTACACGATTTGTCATGTTCCCTCTTAAATAGGTACTTATGAATAAAGAAAACAAGATTTGCCATTGCAAAATTCAAAAAATTCAAATGGTTTCCTGTATTATGGTGAATAAATCAAATATATGGTTCATCTTCTTAACACTAAATGGAGAAAAAGAATACATTAATTATGCAATCAAATGCAGATTACTAGCCTGTAGGGTTCGAGACATTTTATACTGGCTAGATAATCACTTAACGTATACTAGTATCAGAAACATCTGATTTTCACATTTATGTATGCAAATCTGCGCCTTGGCCACATCTAATACTTCCTTATGAAAAGGGGATAAACCATAGACAGTGAAAAGGAAAACTCCACTATCTCAAATCCTTTAATGGTAGAACAGTTCACTTATTTTGGTTTTTATGAAAACTGTGTTATTTCTTTTGACCACTATTACTGTAAACACACAGGCCACTGATTCAGAAACAGAGGATTTCTATTTTTTAATGAAAAAGACTTAGTTGAACTGAGATGCATTGTTGTCCATGTACTAACTTGACAATTAATTCTTTTATACAGAAACTATGTCTACACACGTATGATTGGATGGTGAGTTGCAAATCGTATAGGAATACTCGTACTCTTTTATTTCTTTGAAATGTTTGAAATCTTACTATTGGTTCACATGAGGTTCATGTGTATTACACTTAATGAACGATCTTTATAACATGCCTTTATAATCAAGCATATAGGGCATCTTCGCTTACGATCCTGTCTCCAAAACATATTTAGGGTTATTGTTTCCAGGAACGCTTGATGAAGACTTTGGTGGCTGGATTGCCCCATCAACGAGTAATAATGAACGTTTTGTACATCATCGATAATCTAAGATTTTTGTATTCAGAAATACTAAATGGATAGCTCATAATTACCATATTTTTCCTGAGCTAGACGACGCAATTGTAGCTGTACACACAATTGAGATATTTTGAAAATCATTCGTGTATGTGTTTAAAATGTTGTTTGATTCATTATTAGGTTGAAATTTAAACTTCCTAGATTTGTCGCAGTCTGCTGCCACCTTGTTCATATCATTCAGTTCTCTTAATATTAAGTAATCACATTCTGTCTTGTATACGGCAGCTGTTGACTACTTTCTTTAAATTTGAACATTTGAATATGGTATGGCCCTTGCATATTACATTCACAAGATTATCCTGCCCGGCAAATCCGTTCCAACTCAGCTGGAAGAGACGGCAGAGACCTTTCAAAGGCCATGCTTAGTGTTAATACTGCAGTTGTAAAGAGAAACATGCAATATAGAAACAGCCGTAAAGCTAAACCGCTACATGCCAAGCCAATACTATTTAACATCTCTGTTGTATATAAGGTACCATTGGAATACATTTGGAGACATGAGACATATATGAAGGAAACATCATGAGTTGTACTATTTACAACACTAGAAGCATACTAATGACATGATTATTACAAAAACTAACCATAAACCAAAATATGATAACACCAACTTGCCAGGCACATTGTAACAGTATTCAACACCATATTTATCACACATGTACAGATTAATCAATCGTTATTATTGAAATGATTGTTTGCTATGGTATTTAAGACGAACAGAAATCGTTTTGTGTTTATACAATGAGTTTCTTTAGAAATTCAGTCTTCTAAGATTTATCATTAAAATGATTTTTTTTTTCAATTATCTGAATCTGGCATGTGGTTATGACGTGATGTAGTTGGATCTGTATTTTACATTCAACGAAGTGACACACTACTTATAATCAATAAAATATGCGTCTCCATCTTGATACAGAAAGCTTTTCATATTTCACTGAGTAGATCAATAATAAATTCTACTTTGCTACGACTGTGTAAGATGTATTCCTAGCAGTGTGATTACACAACCATTTTTAAATAATTAAGCTCATCTGTATAAGGAAGCTGATAACATAAATCAAGTGTGCATCAAAACAGCAGATGGAGTACATCTTCAAGGCATCCTTCAGCATTAACTTCTGACAGACCTAATGCAACAGTCATATATAGTTATATGCATTGGAATTCGTATACGAAATGGTGAAATGTGCAAAATGACCACAAAATAGGGGATGGCTGGATAATGTATATATCTATATATTATAAACATGTCACAGTCGTACAGAAAAAAAAGTCAATTTATATTATTTTGTTCACCTTTGAGCAATATAGAGCAGCAGCATTCTTTGAATGTTCTCAATATAGAGCAACATTAATTCCCCAAACATTCTGTGAACATCCTAACGAAGAAATATGTTTTGTTTTACAGTCAAATCAAAACTCAAAGATTGTTTACAAATTGTTCTGTTTTTACGTGTAAATCTTTCAAACATTTTTACCTCCCGTAAGGGTAAGGGAGGTATTAAAAGGGGGATGTCTGTCCGTGTGTGTGTGTGTGTGTGTGTGTGTGTGTGTGTGTGTGTGTGTGTGTGTGTGTGTGTTAAAATCGGCTGCATCAATTATACTGAAATTTGGTACATATACTGTTTGGGGTAATGGCTAGACCGAATTAGTTTTTGAGCGAGATCTGTTCATGTTAATTAGGGAAATTTGCATGTCAATGAAATCAACTAATTAAGCAATATCTTAAGACTGCATTCTTCAATTTCAATATAATTTAGTACATACGTTAACCATTAGAAAACGCATATGTAATATAAAGTTTGTTGATGTACCTTACAGTGTTAATGAATAATCTGCATACTTAATTATTTTCGGTAATTAGGCTATATCTTAAGACTACATACTTCAATTTGAATACAATATAGTACATATGTTAAACATAACAAAGTGCATATGTCCTATAAAATTTGTCGATATAGTTTACAGTTTTGATGAAAAAATTGCATAATTAATGAATTTAGGTAACGAGGCTCGTACATATATAAACTATAATATGCATCTGTGCTAAGACGCTGTTGATACACCTTTACCTTTAATGAGTAATTTGAATAAATGAACGATATTCAGTATTTAAGCAGTATCACGCACGCTTCAAATTCCGTATAATTTGGCATATACATTAACCTAAGAAAGCACACTTGTCCAAAAAAGCCTGTTACCATAGTTTTTCCAGTTTTAATGAGCAATTTGCATAATTAGTGATTCGCTTACAGGAGGCACTCAGTTTAATCTGGTTGTTGCAGCTCCGGTCCTCTAGATAGAGAATGAAAACTAAATCTGCATATTCATTCTTTTTCTTGTGTACCGTTTACATGCTTTATTTGTCTCTCCGACAAATTTGATTTCTTTTTATGTATCATTGATTGAGGCTTAAATACTTGCAATAAACACTTATATACATTCATGCGATGATCGTCTGGTGATCACTGTTAAGGGAACGATCAGTTTTTAGGGCCGCTGACGTTTTGTTCATGTTGTACTTAAAAATGGTGACTCCACTGCAATTCATCCACAAAACAATCCACCCCCTGACAAATAAAAAAACACTACACCCCCCCCCCAATCTGTTGACAAGAATTATTCTTTTTGTTCTTACAAAAGGCACTCTAATCTCAAACCATAATACCGCACACTGCATAGTTAATTTTACATGTTACATTTTCAGTGAAACGTTGTTGACCGACTTGCTGTGCAGTTTATCGATATATATAATGTTCAAACGGGGGAGTACTCACTCGCTCTGCTGTTCCAATCGTCAGTCTGTTCCATTTAAGACTATAACATTGAATTAGCCGACCAACTAGTTTCTCCTCAAACCATCTCTTCTTTGAGGTACCGTACCGTCTTGGACTGTGTGTTGAAATGAACTCACAACGAAAAGTACGTATCTGGTTCAACAAACGCCAAGCTAACCACTTGTTGATTTTATAACATGACCAATCTCCGACTCCATTCCTCCTCCAGATGGGCCAAAAACCCAACTTAAATACATTTGAAAGTTTACATAAATCTTTATTCTTAGAGTATGACGTATACTTAAGTCTTATGAAAGACATCATCCGAGATTCAATATCCAACCACATTGTCTTGATTAGTAATAAAAGTTCATATCTCAAAGAACATAAAAAGGTTGTGTAATATTATAATTATACTTCTACAAAACAATGAAGTCATATAATGAAGTTCTAAAATTAAAACATCATGTCATATTAAAACTTGTTGACACTTCAATTGTACCAGGTAAGAGTTCATAATGAAAATTACCAAAATATCTTGAATGGATAGAATTTATATCTGTGACTTGTAACACTTTTAAGTGTATCTGGTAAATTGCTCACCAAAATCCATTGCTTCACATGTATACAGTTCTTTAGACAGGAACCCTATGAGAAGTGTGATTGTCTGTTCACTAACATACAAAATATTCATGGTTTAGTAACCAAAAGTTCTAGGATATCTCTTAGATTGAGTGAACTATTTGCCATTGATAATAATTCAGCTAATGATCAAGTACAACATTATAAATGGAGTTAATATACTTGTAAACCCATGTCAATAACTGTCACACATAATGAGGTATTCGCATCATATAATGACAATGTTTCTTTAGACTTAAGACAGCCGCGACTTTCCATATACAGTTTGCACTCTTCAAGGCACTTGTTTGTCCTGTTCATAATTGTTCAGTTTAATCTTGATTCACCTCACAAGATATGTGACTTAATCTAATTTTAACTTAATCTTGATTCGGTTCCTTCCATGCACGTATGCAGTCTCTACTGGTTTAAATTTGTTATTTGTGTACATGTATGTAATGTGTGCCACACGACGTCTCAAAAGGAAAATAAACTCCCTTCCTAAAATATCCAAGCTGTACGCCAGACTGAGGGACCGGAAACTGAAAGGAAATAGGTTCCTCATTGTTGAAACTTCCAAGGACGGCGGCTAACGATCTTCATTGTGTTCTTGGAGAGGCGATCATTTTTTATGGCCGCGGGTGGGCCGGTGACTTTTTGTTCGTGTTGTACTTAAAAGTAGTGACCCCCTGCAATTCATCCACAAAACAACGCCCCCCCCCCGGACAAATGAAAAGCACACTGCTCCCCCCCAATCTGTTGACAAGAAACATTCTTCGTGTTCTTACAAAAGACACTCTATTCTCATAGCATAATACCGCACTCCGCATAGTTAATTTACATGTTACATTTTCAGTAATTTTAAGTATATCTGATAAATTCCTACCCAAAATCCATTGCTTCACATGTATAAAGCTCTTTAGATAGGAACCCTATGAGAAGTATGATTGTCTGTTCAGTGACATACAACGAGAGATAACTTTTACATTCCAAAAGTAAATCTTACTTTGACGCAACACAATTTCCAGTATGCAGCTGCAAAACATTGGAACTCCTTACCTGAAGAATTGAAAAAAATACAATCCAGGACTACTTTTAAATCTCAGTTAAAACAGTATTTGTTACAAAATTAATTCAGCTTTTTCTACCTTACATTGCATTTAATGCCATTTGTTATATTATTTTTTTTTGATGAGAACGCGTTTTGTTTTGTTTGTTTTTTGTTTGTTTTTGTTTTAATTTCAAATTTGTTTTTGTTTTTGCTTTGATTATTTTGTTTAATCAATTGTAGTATGGGCCACAAACTTGACTAGTTTGTTTCAAACTATTTTTGTGGTCCAGCCATAAACTCTGTATTCATCCATCAGTTTATGTGTAATATTTATTCCACTGTCTTTTTTACTTTCATCATCATCAAACAAGTTTGTGATTATAACTTTTTTATCGGTCACTCACATAATATACTGTTTATCGGTCAATCACATAATATACTATTCTCCAAGAATCCGAGTAATATTGTGTTCATCTTGGAATATATTTCATTCTTGGTAGTTTATGGCGTAAAACACTAGCAAGACAAAAGGGGGTTTCACATGCAACCTGGTAACATGTATTAAACTTGCATTGATGATGGTCACAGATATCAGAGAACAAGTGAAACACAAACATATAAAAGGTAATTTTTGATAAGAAGACATGTAGTTCATACTATAGCTATGCCAAGTAACAGATCAGTAGTTTGTATATGTATGATAAATCAACACATTAAGGGCGAGATCAATAAGTAAAACAAGCCCCAGAACCCCCTTTCCCCCACCCCCATCTAACTAAATTGGTCAAAATTTAAAATTGTTGCACACAGCACAATAAATATCAAATCAGTATGTAGTACTATGTAGTGCTATGAATACAAAGCCAGTGTGTAGTGAGGAAGAAATAGCTCTTTTATTGGCACTAATGTATTTTTGTGTCATGCATTGATCTAGGTGGGACCGGAAATACCCGAAAACTCTCGAAGTAAATCCGAAGGGAACTGACTGAAAGAGGGTCATTTTAAGGTGTTTGCAGACGCTTTTTTAAAGTTTCAAAACCAGAATACATTTCACAAACATGTCGTCTAGCAAAATACCAATAGGGAATGTGAGCATTTTGAATCACCTTTAAAATACTGCACAACATATTACCTATGTTATGTAACATTATCAAATTTCAAAGGACCAAGAGTTGTATCTGAGAAATGTACCTTCTGTGATAAAACAGGAAAAACTTTAATTCATTTATTTTATGATTGTGAATTTGTTATGGAGTTTTGGGATGGATTTTATGTGTTATGGGGAAGGAAAGCAGGACATATTAATATTTCAAATTCAAGACAAATCATGCTGGGTGGTGAAAAACTGTCATTATTATTGGATTTTGTTATTCTTGTTGCTAAGCATTATATTTATATTTCAAAGTTTAGAAAACAAAAACCAGATTTGATGGCATACAAAAAATACTTGCACACTATTCAGAGTGTAGGGTTTCATATTGCGGTTTAAGTCAATTAAATGCACATATTAAGAAATGGCGACAGGTTTTGAAATTTTTAACTTACAAAAGTTCCAAATACAAAATGTAAAAGATGTCCATTCATGAAAAGAATTGTATTTTTGTAATAAGCCTAATGAAAAATGTAAAGAAAAAAGAAAAATGTTTGTACTGGGGTACAGAATAGATTTCATTATAAAAGTAAAACCTTCACCCCACACTAAAAGAATTTACGTTTTGATCTCACCCCTAAATTAATTTGGGACTTCTAACGGAGATGATCATAGTAATATTGTAACGCGTATCTACAAAAATGTATAGGTACGAGACTAACTATATACATGGACATTGAATATCCAATTTATCTAGACACAGGTTAGGTCAGGCCCTTCAGTCATAGTGTTTGCCACATATTATTTCAAAGTGTGTCTGTTGGTTATGGTTTGTGGGCAATTCTGGTATTTCATTTCTTATGTGTTACGTGTACAGCTACACATGCAAGTTTTTATACAACAAGGTGACAATGCAACTCATGGCGTGCAATAACGAGAAGTCATTTCTAACAACTAACTGTTACTTAAAGGTGGCCATAGTGCAGTGTTGTGATTCGATGTCATATGCATGTGATGTATCAAGAGACAAACAGTTTATGTTATATTTTAAGTACAGCAGCGGTGCTCATGATTTCATTCATTTAGTTGTTGAAAATAAGGAGACCCCTCCCCCTTTATTCACTTTGTAAAAATGATGACTCCCCCTTCTTTGAGTCCCAAATTGAGGTGACCCCCTCCTGATTTGTCGGGCCTCCCGGCCGTAAAAACTGATCGCTCCCTAACACGAATGAATATGAACCGCTATTGGTCGATGTCGTTTATTACTTGATGCATTCTATCAGTGTGACCTCCCGACCCAATAGTCACTGAGAGATACTTCAGGGTATAACGTTACTAACATGTTTTTGACTTATGTCATGACATTCTGGATTGATAGGCTTGGAGATCGTGAATGATTTAGTCAGCACGTTACTTTAACACCACAGTATGTGTAATTTATAGTGAAACAAACAATGTTATGAATTAATGACTTTCACGTATTGACTGTGAAATGATACGCCATAATGTTTAATTCATGTGACGCTCAATTCATAATATGCGAATGGCGCTTATGACTGTGGTCAGCATCTTGTGAAGACGAAAATCCATCCTGACAAATCATATATCATATGGGATTGTTATTTAAGCTATGAATAATAACATGTACCAGAGTTAGACATTCAGGAAAAATTTAAGAGACAAGTCAGGTAGACGTCAGGGGAATATATAGGAAAAGGACTTTTTAACTGTTACTACTCAGTGATAATACCTCTATTATTACTCACACCTTGTGACCAATCAAATACAGTAACTATTGACAACAACATCAAACGAGTCTGTTCCAGGTTAGAGGTATCACATGAATTATTCATTTAACGACATATGACTCTAACTTACGTGTAGGGAAGATACAACGAATTTCTTCATGAGTTTCTGGTTTTCTCTACAGATTTTGATTTACTTTCGTTGTCGTATATTATTCTTTTATTTTCCTAGGGCAAGAATGTAATCATTTGTCGTAAATTAGTCTATCCATGCAGCTCCAAAATACTACCGTCTCCCATGGCAAAGTCGGTAAAGGTCAAGACTAGAAGTCAAGGGGTCATGGAGTTAATCCCACTGTAGTCAGAGGAACTTTCGCCACTGGCTAAAAGTGATTTACAGACTAAATGGGTAGGTTTGAACGTTGAGCCTGTCTCGTTTTTAAAATTCCTTTGGACAACACTGCGATATTCCAGAAAGCAAAGTAGACTTGATATGTGGAATTATCAAAGAATGATGTTAAAATGTCAACCATTCCTTAGGGAGCAATGGAAGGATTAAATTAGATTTATATTCGAGCCATGCCGTTATACTTTACAGACACAGATGGATGGACAGACCGACAGACAGACAGAAAGACAGACAGACAGACAGACAGACAGACACCCTCTTTTAATACCTCCAGTACCCTTATGGGAGGTGAAAATGAAACAAGATTAGAGGATGTTATCTATCTATCTGTCTGTCTGTCTGTCTGTCTGTCCGTCCGTGTGTGTGTCTGTCTGTGTCATCATCTTAAAAACGGCTGACTCAATTACAATGGAATTTGCTGTACATCTTTCATATGCTAATGGTAAGAACTGATTAGATTTTGGTAAACATCCAACGAACATTAATTAGTTATTTGCATAATTAATGGTTTTAAGTAAGTAGTCTTTATCTTTAGAACGCATACTTCAAATTCAATATAATTTGATGCATATGTTAACTATAACAAGTCGCATATGTCCAATAAGGCTTGCTTATTTAGAAACCATTTATGAATAATTTACACAATTACACAATTCAGTAATTAGGCTATATCTTGAAATTGCATACTTCAATTTCAATATAATTTAGTACATAAGTTAACCATAGCTAAGCGCATATGTCTTATAAAGTTTGTTGAAGTAGATTGCAGTTTTGATGAATAATTTGCATAATTAATGACGTTCGTTTATTCCACTTTATCTTAAGAATGCAAGCTTCAAATTTCATAGCATTCATAACATTGCGCACACGTTTGTTGACATAGTATTTACTTTTAATGAGTAATGGAATGCACATTTCATATAATTTGGCACATACACATCAACCATGACAAAGCGCCCATCCTCTAAAGCCTGTTGATATAGTTTTTAATTTCATGACATTGCATAACCAATGATTTTCGGTAATTATGCTATTTCTTAAGAATGCAAACTTCAAATTTCAGATAATTTTGATTATGTATTAATGGTCGATGGTAAAGAAGTGCATGTGGCATTTAAAGCTTGATGTTGTAACTTATAATCTATATGGCTAATTTGCATAATCAATGTGGTTTTTTTAATAATTAGGCAATATGTTAATTGTGCAAGCTTCAAATTTCATTTAGTTCCATATAATTAATTAATACAATGTGTGTAGGCCCAAAAATGTATGATTTTGCCCTTACGGGAGGCATTCAGTTTAAATCTGGTTTAAAACACAATACCAAATCCTCTCTTAAGGTTCAATAATAATTTGTAGGTATACATAAGCTGTCATCTAACACACTTCACAATGTTTTGTCTCTACTTTGTCCTGTGTATGTGGGGGGGGGGGGGTGCCACTAATAAACAAATTGCAACGCTGTATCCTAGTTAATATGTCAAGCATTCCAAGTATGGTTGATATTTATAAACGCAGAATTGGTGTAGGATATGAAATATAAAATACAATACAAATATTTCAATATTACAGCCGATCAAAACTGACATTTATGCTAAATAAATAATTCTACACAATACTAGATCCTAAAACTGTATCTAATTGTTAGCAAAAAATCAATGTCTTACTTCTTGTACACAATTATTGCCAATTTAATAATCCATACAAATGTATCATATTTACATGTCACATTAAGCACATTACTGTCTGTCTGTATGTCTGCCTCTCTGTCTGCATATAGATATTTATTTGACCGCCAACATTGGGTTAGAAATTTATGATGACGATATTAACTACATCGATCATCATCTGCAATAATGAGACATATTGCCTGGACATATTTGCATTGAGACTATTCCCTTGAATAGATCCAAAAAGACCAACAATGGAAGACATTCAGCATCAAGCTATCAAAATTCATGTATTTCTGACATATCCGTTAGGGTATTGTTGAATATTAAACTCAGTAGAGAATTGCATTCAATTCACTTACAATCTTGTCTAGATTTAGACCCTAACACCAAAAAAGGGGAGTATTACTAATTTAGCTGGGAAATACCTTATTCTCTTGAAACTTTGTAATGCTTAGTTGAGAAATCGTTTTTCAAACAAAGCCAAGCATTTATAGTATTATAGTATTTCATGGTGTTGTTTATAATCATGTTATTCAATAAAAAATTTGAGGGTGAGGGTGATTTTATCGTAAACTATAGGCATTTCCCCTCCATTGTCTATGCTTAACAAAGTCAAGGACATTACATCTTTTAAACCCTTATCCAAAGGGTGTGTATTTCCCATAGTGCCATACTCATATATACAACATTTATCTTCGAAGTCAGTATCATAATTGTATTTCAGAGAAGTCACGTGATGCCTTTTACTGAGTCTTCTAAGCATACACTATGATGTAACCAGCCCTGCCTTTGCTGTCAATTATAACACTAAAAACAAACAATGGTTTATAAACATTTAAAAATACTTTTAAACTTTAGAATTTGAATTGAAGTACGAACCATCCACATCCCATGCTATATGACATGTGTGTACTTCATAACGTACACAGGGTAGTTATAGCCGTCGGTCTCTTCACAAATGAGGAAACAGAGAGGAAATGGGTTTTTCTAGTAGTCACCATGTTAGCTTAACTTAGCTTGTGTTATAAGCTTTAATATAATTTTTCGCTGTTGTTGATGATGTAGTACGTCACACTACTTCATGTACATTATCTATCTATCTATCTATCTATCTATCTATCTATCTATCTATCTATCTATCTATCTATCTATCTATCTATCTATCTAATAAATTTATATAGCGCCAAATATCCAAAGAAAACAATGTTCAGTGGCGCTTAGAGTTAGAAAGGAGATGAAAAAGCTCTCTGAAATATGTGGGTTTTCAAGCGTCTTTTGAAAATGTTAACATTGGGAGAGGTTTTAATGTCCAGGGGTAGAGAGTTCCAAAGTTCAGGAGCTGCTGAAGAGAAGGAGCGGCGACCATAGGAAACCAGATTCCATTTGGGTGTATGCAGAAGGCATTTATCTGATGAACGAAGAGTGCGTAATGAAGAACGAGGTGTAATTAAGTTCTTGAGATATTGTGGAGAGATTCCATTTAGGGCTTTATAAGTGAAGAGCAGAAGTTTGAAAACAATACGATGAGATACTGGAAGCCAATGAAGTTGTTTTAGAATAGGGGTTATGTGTTCGAATTTCCTGGTGCGCGTAATAATCCTAGCTGCCGTATTTTGGGCACGTTGTAAGCGCTGTAAGTGAACGTCAGGCAGACCATATAGTAAGGAATTACAATAGTCCAGCTTCGATAATATGACAGCATGGACGAGGGTGGCACAAGAATCTTGAGAGAGGTATTTCCTGATGTGTCCAATTTTACGAAGGAGGAAGTGAATGGTGCGGCAGGTGGTAATTATGTGTTGTTGAAATGTATAATTGTCATCAAATATGATACCAATGTTTCTCGCAGATGAAGTAGTTTCAATAACACTTGAACATATGTTGATGGAAGTGAGAGGCAACGGCGAATGATCAAATTTGGAACGAATTAAAATGACTTCTGTCTTAGAATCATTTAACTTCAGTTTATTTTGCGTCATCCATTTCTTAATATCGTTGACACATTCTTCAATAGAAGATACGGCAGAGGTGGTGTTGGATTTCTTAAAAGACAAGTACAGTGCATTATCGTCGGCGAATTGGTGAAACTGAAGTTTATGACGGCGAATGATCTGACCGAGTGGTGAAATATAAATAGTAAACAATAGAGGTCCTAGGACAGAGCCCTGAGGTACTCCGAACCGTAGCAATTGAGCAAGTGACATTTTCCCATTTACTGTAACTGATTGAAATCTGTCTGTGAGGTATGAGCAAAGCCATTTAAGAGGAGTTCCTTTGATACCAAGATCTGACAAACGCTTTAGAAGTATTTCGTGATCTATGGTATCAAACGCTGCAGATAAGTCTAATAGAACAAGAAGAACAATTTCTCCGGAGTCGAGTGCTGTCAGAATATCATTATGTGCAAGGAGAAGTGCTGTTTCGGTACTGTGATGTTGTTTGTAGGCAGATTGAAGTGGCTCAAATAAAAGGTTATTATTCAAGAAGTCTGTGAGCTGAGCAGCAACTACCTTTTCAAGTAACTTAGACAGAAAAGGTAGATTGGAAATTGGACGAAAGTTTTTGAGAAATTCCGGATCGAGCGTGGGTTTCTTTATAAGTGGTGTGACAACTGCAGACTTCAATAAATGAGGTACAAAGCCAGATTCGAGTGACAAATTAATAATACAAGTGATAATCACGAGTAGTTTATCAAGACACAGCTTGACAAATGATGTTGGCAATGGATCTAAACTACTTGACTTGTTTGGTGCACCCCTGATGATATCGTGAATTTCCTTCTCTGATACTGGTTGAAAACAATCAAGCGATTCCGAAGAGATGACTTCCACATTGCTAAAGTCAACAGCTGATCTTTGGGCATCTAGACTTGAGCGGATATCAATGATCTTTTGCATGAAAAAATCACAGAAACGGTTACTTAATTCCAGTTCAGATATGTGAGAAGGAATCAAAGTGTCATTAGGTGATGATGAAATTGATGACAATATTTTGAAGAGAGACTTTTGATCATGTGCATTCTTTTCAATGAGATCTTTGTAGTAGGTCAATTTGGCGTTGCGGATCAGGAAGTTGACATTTTTACAAGATTCACGATATATTTGTCGGTGAATTTCAAGTTTTGACTTACGCCACTGCTTTTCAGCACAGCGTCTATCTTTCTTGGCAACTGCAATGTCAGGTGTGTACCATATGTTACAACCCGGTCTAATAGTAACAACACGCTTTTTTATGGGTGCATGCTTGTCAAGAAGTTCTCTAAGTTTGGTATCATAAGTATTAACAGCATCACTAAGATCAGACGGTGGATCGGAGAATTCTGTAACGCTGTCAAGATCTTTCAACAAATCTTCAGTTGAAATTCTTGCAAGTAATTTCTTTTTTGAGTCGACGTGGTTTAGGGAGAGATAACGTGGCAACAACCGGGTTGTGATCAGAGGAACGGAGACCATCCACATGAAGAGATGATATGAGAGAGTCATTGTTACATATAACTAAATCCAAGGTGTGTCCATGTTTGTGGGTGGGATGTTCAACATACTGAGTGAAGTTGGAGGAAGTCAGTAGGTCTATAAACTTCCTAGCGTTAGTATCATTTACATCATCCACATGAATGTTAAAGTCACCAGTAAGGACTACATTTGATGGACATGCAGCATAGTTTTCAATAGTTGAGCCAAACTCACTTAGGAATTTAGTGACTGTCAGCTTATTTTTAGCATTTGGTGGTGGACGATAAACAATAACAACTTTTAGTGAGACGCCGCCGTATTGAAATGTGGCTTCTGAGGCTTCAAATGTATAAATATGATTAACAGGTTTCCAAGATGTGAGTTTCAAATTTGACTTATAAATAAGAGCTAAGCCCCCATGGGCAGAACCAGTGGTTGATTTAGCTTTACGGGGAAGGTGTTTGAAATGGTGTGCAATCATTGAAAATAGAATCATCTCCAGATTCCCGTAGCCATGACTCTGTAACACAAAATATATCAATGCCCTTTTCATTTTTATTGATTTATTGCCCAATGATTGGACATTCCATGTGGCTAGAGTTAAAAGACCAGACTTCAAGATTTGGAGGTTAACACGGTCATTTCTTTTAGTTTGTTCTTGAACACTTTTGTTGCGAGACTTCAGTTTACGTGAGCCTCCCCTTGCTCCTCTGTGGGTTGGAAATCTGGATTGTATTCCTAGTGTTTTGATCGTGAACCAAACATCTTCAGTGCATTTGAGTTTGGCACAATTCTTGTTCAGATGTAATAATTCTTGTGTGTTGTAGATTATTGGTTGAGGATAATGATCCAGATGCATGAAAAACAATACAGGCAGCAGAATACTACAATGTAATAGGTGACATGAGTCTCTGGATGCCAAGGTGTTGATAATTACAATGGTATAAATTACAGTTGTAAAGCCAATTTGAATATAAACAATGAGTCAGTATTTACAGGTGGTTGTCTGCTGGGTGAGATGGCAAGTAGTTGGAATGTAGCAAATGTTCAGCAATGGACTTCAGTTCCAAAACTAGAAACATGGGGGAAGAAATACTGTAACTATACTGTGGTGCTCGCCAATATAGTTGATTCAGTACAAGCAGTGTAGTCACTGAACATTCACAAGTCTTCATGGCGTAGAAATAAACCCATAAAAGGCAATAGTTGCACAGAATTGGTTGTTTTCAGGAGAGCTGATGTGAGGGGCAGCCGGTTAGGCGCACACTATACTACATTAACAGTCGATTTCAATAGAAATAGAGGCCAACCTGAAAAAAATGAACTATCGCATGATTAATTTGCAACATATACAAATACTATGAAATGTTTTATGAAAGATAATGAATATTGAACACAATAAAAAAGTACATAATTATTCGATGATGGTGTTAGATATGTTAATTCAGTAAAGCCAAATGACAAACTAAATGATGATAAAACAATCGACGTGCTCAAACTAAAAACTAAACCCAGGATTCAAAACAAAGCATTAGACGGTATATTGTTGATATATGAAATAAATAATAAAAACCCATCAAATGTTCTACTTCGGTATTTATGTTATAAAATTCATGAAGTTTCACAATTATTCTCAAATATTATTCTTTTTCAGCCAAGGAAAGGGTAAGTTACCCAGTGAGCCTTGTAACTACGAGTTGATAGATGAGTACAGACAAAACTGTTAAATCACGATCATTTTCCGGCTGATTGAAGAAAAATATTGGGAATAACATAATTTAAAGAAAAATTGGTAAAAATAATGGTGATTTAGAATATTTAGACTCAACACCACTGAACCAGTGACAAAGACACTGGCTGAAGTAACATAGAACGACCAGGGTATATAATCCATATTATAAGCACCACTGAACCAGTGACACGGGCTGTTCAAAGCCAACAACTTGAATTGGCTTGTGCATTGTATAATGAATATTATATAAAAATTGGACATTTGCCACATAAACATATCATAGGAACTTTAGTCAAATTTCAAAATAAGTCGTTTTTATAAGACGTCAGAGCGGATTTCTGTTGAATTATTCAAAATACGTACTGTTCAAAAAACAAAATCGTCAAATGTTTTACTTTAAAATATACATGGCATTGCACGATGTATATATTATCATTAAATCGCAAGGATATATATATCTCATAAAGTTATATATAATTATATATATTGAGATTGTCGTTCCTACAGACAATTGTTGGAATACAACAGAACATTATGCAATAAGTTATTTTTTCTCATTGATTGCTATTTGCCTATTGCTGTTAGTGATCTTCTGGCCAACCACAACATGTAATGTGAAGCTTTATAGAACGTTGTAGCATAGCACTCACCGTAGAAAGACCCCCCCCCCCCTTTCTGCGTTATTGTTTTCTTCCGTAAGCCAATTCAGTCTGCAGATGAAAGGGAAAACACAAAAGTAACTCTTCTTACATTAATTGCCACCAGTGAAGACAACTGCAAAACTAACCATGAACAAGCCTATGGCATATGCCCCACATACACTCTTGCTGTAAAGTACTAAATAAAAAGAACAGTAACTGCAATGATAAGTAGATTGATTAACATTTGTTGAGAATGTAAAAGAAATAATCGCATCGTCGCACCACTTTAGACAACAATTCCCTTATGGGAGGCATTCAGTTTAAATCTGGTTGTAAGTTGCTATAACTCATTTGGAGTCTGAGTACTTTATATCTAGAGTGATTTTAATGCATAACAAAACTTTTCATTACAACTGGAAGCTATATCAACAAATTTTATAGGACATATCCGCTTTGTTATGGTTAACGTATGTACTAAATTATATTGAAATTCAAGTATGCATTCTTATGATATATCCTAATTACCGAATATCATTAATCATGCAAACGAAGATCGCATTCAAGCGTGAAACTCTGAGTAACGGCTCCGTACCATAACTTGTGTATTTTGTGTGTGTGTGTGTGTGTGTGTGTGTATATATATATATATATATATATATATATATATATATATATATATATATATATATATATATATATATATATATATATATATATATATATATATATATACACACATGCAGGCTTGCAAGGGCTTTATGTTATTACAAGGACAGTATTGAAAAAAACCCATTGTGTTGTGTTGTGTTTATGTAATATATATAACATTTTTTTATATTATGTTATTTATTTGTTAACATTCAGCCAAACGTTTGCCAAAACAGTGATGGTAATTGATACACGTAGTTTAAAACGTGGTGAATTTTTCATGCAAAAAAGATCTGAACAGAATATATCTGGCTTCAGTTTCATCTTTTGCATGATAAATGGTTTATGATATTGTAATCCCGACTGAGCAGAATCGTACATTTGGAAGACAAAAACAAGTGAGTGAACTGAGGGGCATGTACGATTCTAATCAGGTATCGGTTATATGGGTTTGTTAATACCTTGGTTAGCTAGCACTATACTTAGTAGACATGTACTACAAATCGTTGTCATGTGAAGGCTTTTTTGTTGAAACTCTCACTACCAACAAGATATGATTTCTTATATCGATGACAAGCTTAAGTATATACGTAAGTATATGCTATGACTAAAGAAAGGGTTAATTGCGTGTCTATAACCTAGACAACGTTAGGGAGCCGTCATCATGTATGACCTTTGGGGGTGGTAGGAGGAATCGGAGGGGGGGGGGGTTCACTCAAAAATTGCTACTTTAAAGTTGGATTGGGTGGTTGGGGTTTACTCAAAAATTGGGGCGTGAAAGAAGGGGGCTACTCAAAAGTTTGCTAACACACTGAAGTATAGAACACACGAATACAATAATGCAAGTTAACAACAAACATATCTTATTAACACAGTGTTTCTTCTGTTGGAATTTTTAAGTGCATATTGCATATACATAACTATCACAATGCATACACATTCGACATATACATGTAGTTTCTGAAGCCAGTACGGTGGAACATAACAATCTGTAACACAAATTGATCAGTTATGTTTCATTAAATAAATAATTGCTAGATAAAGTGGTTACGAATAACATGGTTAAAAGAAATAAACAGCTGACGCCACACAGGAGGGCAAAGTCTGACCAAATAAGATCAACTCATTAGAATATCTTGGTGCCAGTGAAAGCATACTGGTCAGATACTGGTCAGACTATGATATAGTGACTTATTAATTGGTAAGCTGCCAGAAATAAAGCGCCGACAGTTTTCATTGCACAGATATTTATAAGGTAAAACAAATTGTGTGGTTCCGATTACGCTCAATTTTAGAATAGGTGTGGTAGGTAGATTTTTAGAAATTTCTTTTTTTTCATGTGTGAGTGTCTCGTTCAGGTAGTTATGTTTTCCGTTGTTTTCCATATGGTATCTGTGTTATTGGTTTCTTCTCATCAGATGTACAGCCATTACAGATTGGAAGGCCAGTTTTATATTCTCTTTTCGAGTTGATGTCAGTCTCCACATCCACTATTTCTTGCGAGACTTCACACAATTTTTGCGATTTCATTTTTTTTTCTCGAATACGTAATATGAAGAAGTTTAGAGTCGGCAGTGAAAAACTAGGAGGGGTCGGGTAACGGGAACCAAACAATTTTTTCGCCTACTTTCCAATTTTACTAGCAACATTCATCATGAATGTCATCTGTTATGAGGATATTCAATTTCAAAAATTGTTTTGTTTGGTAGTATGTATGTATGTATGTATGTATGTATGTATGTATGTATGTATGTATGTATGTATGTATGTATGTGTGTGTGTGTGTGTGTGTGTATGCGCGCGCGCATGTCGCAGTGCAACCTCTATTTGTGTAATGTTTGTAGAAAGCCATTTACATTTATGACTGTAAAATGGCGAGGGGGTTCTGTACTCATATTTTCTTGATTTTCACAACAATTTTTCCAACTCCCCCCCGGTAATAAATAATGACGGCTCCCTAATATCGCAGCTAGAAATAAATTCACATGACCTAAAGCCAAGAGATGTGTAACTTCTCTCACTTCCTGTTCTTCATAACCAATCAGTAACTACCACTTTTCCGAATTGCGGTAAAAAGCAAGAGCTCATCTGATTGGTGAAGAGAAAAGGGTGGAACTAACAACATATTCCCTTGTTACCATTAGCACAAAGAGTGTGTCAGGGGTCCTTCATAGTCAAATCCCTCTAGCTGTCACCGAGTATAGCTTTCAATTTTGCATTGTAGTTTAGTGGGATGGTACTGCATCTAGTGCTATCTGCGTGATATTCGCACACCGTGTATATCGTTTAGTCACAAGAAGTCCGTCGATTGTAAAGTAATTTTAGCTAGAGCTTATCCAACGCTCCGTTTTTCCACACTTAAATTTGAAGTGCCTCCGAACTTAAAGGTAAGTTTTTATCCTTGTTATGTCTTCCAATTCAATTCTTTCAAACCAGAGCAATATTTCTTCTGAAGCAATGAAACCTCTTAGCGGGTATGTTTCGGACTGTGGTTTACGACATTCGTCTAATGCACAAGGTTTCCGTACTCCAAACATCAAAGTCAGATAGAGTATACCGTTCCATGTAGTCGATTTAAACTGGCTACATTAAGCACGTCAAATACACCTTTAAAAATGTTTGGATTTTCGCTTATCAACCTTGTTTCAGTGGTATACAAAGACACTGGAAGAAACAACATTTGTCTGGCTCTCAGAAATGAAATATAATTGTAAACAGAAGTCATGATATATTGCATAAATGATATAATATCTAAGCTTGTCACCGCTTGACTAGTTCGAATGATATATTATTTGCGAAAAGGTGCGACAAAACAACCCGTCCATGTACATCCGTCTTTTTGCTGAAGACTTTGTAATCAGATGAGATCTATAGATGGCTTATCTTTCTGGCCGATAGCTATATGGTGGTTTCGTATAACCATCGCAGTTCATTCATATTACGGTATTAATCAGATCGCTGGAGAATACATTCATAGATTAAAGCGGTCGATATTGATCGCCTTACCGGATCTTATTAACTTCGAGCACATTTGCAACGCCAAGTCTAACACTTCATCACTTCCTATATATCCACATACATATAGTAGTTTAATACATGACAATGATGAAGTGAGAATGAGAGAGAGAGAGAGAGAGAGAGAGAGAGAGAGAGAGAGAGAGAGAGAGAGAGAGAGAGAGAGAGAGAGAGAGAGAGAGAGAGAGAGAGAGAGGAGGGAGGGACAGAAAGAGATGCAGATACAGAGAGAGGGGGGATAGACAGAAAGACATCGATACTTACAAATATCCATTCAAAATGAGCTCATAATATTCGTGGTATTTTGGTGTTTTAGGGTTTTTTGGTTTTTTTACACCGCAGTTGTCTATTCTATTGTGGCATACTATTATTAAATTCCATGATACACTGCTTTCGCCAGTCTATCTAACAAAATCGTCGATTTCAAGTTATGTCATGTTAATAATTGAGTATAAATTGTAGCCGGAAATCATCATGAATCAAGATACTAAGACAATGTATGAATTCGTACAAGTTGTCTATCCTTTGGTCGACGCAGTCAAGCATTAACCCATGACGAACAAATCTTCCTAGATGAAGATAATAAAACGGATTAAAGTGAAACCCCTCAAGAGATAGGATGCAAACATCTTTGCACCTCAGGATAGCGATTACAGTGACTAACGTGTAACAAGAGATTGACTTAATGCTGTGATTCGTATAGCTAGTAGATTCAATGTAAAGCAATGACATGAAACTATAGTTCTGTACTGAAATGGTCCAGCTCTAGAAATAAGCCAGAATAACCACCTCTCTTCTGATAATATTTATTACAAGTACCAGGCCTCTCCAAATTGTCTTATCCAGAAAGACTTTAGTTGTTCAAGATCCCCTCATTAACTTATTGTCGTGTAAGAGGTGACATGATTAAACTTTATTTTAGGTGATTTCAATTCCTGTACCTTAAAATCGAGTTTACCAAACTTCAAACAGTATGTTTCATGCCCAACTCGCCTGAACAATACCCTTGATTTATGTTATGGCAATATCCCAGCTGCATACAAAGCTACGTCTCTGCCACCTCTAGGAAATTCTGATCATAATACCGTACATCTGCTTCCTGCCTATAGACCTAAAATTAAAACTGAAAGAACTTTGAAGAAAGAATTTAAAGATTTAAAGTGTGGTCATTGGACAGTGAAGAACGGCTGCAAAGCTGTTTTGAGAGTACAGACTGGAATTTATTTTTTGAATTAAGTGACGATATACATGAAGCAGCTGACGTCATTTCTGAATGCATTACGTTTTACCGCGATATGATCATTCATGTGCGTTCTGTAAAAATATTTCCAAATAATAAACCATGGATATCGAAATCTCTCAAAAACACTCTGAACGAAAAAAAGATCGCTTTTCAATAAATGACCGCGTTGAAAGGAAACGTGTGCAACTGAAACTTCGCAAAGAAATACGTGACGCCAAGAAACGTTACAAAGATAAAATAGAATCACAGTTTCAAACTGGTAATATACGTGACGCATGGAAGGGACTTAAAGTATTTAACTGGACTGAACAAAGCAAAGTTCACCATTTGTAACTTACTGATAAGGGAACAAGAAAGAAAGGCAAATGAACTAAATGAGTTTTACTGTTGCATTGATATTCACGATTTTGGAAAGGAAATAGATAACATCTGGTTAGATCTTGAGAGCAAATAAGAAGAAGAAAACGAATTTGAAATCAGAGATAAAAGAGTTAAGTCTATTTTTAAGAAACTAAGTATAAGGAAAGCTATGGGTCCTGATAACATATGTGGTAGGTTACTGAAGGTCTGTGTATCACAATTAGCTAGTGTTTTCAGTAGACTGTACGTCATTTGGTCTTACAATGATCATACGATACCTACAATTTGGAAAACAACTACCATCTGCCTGGTCCCCAACACTTCCTACTACCATCTTGTAGCACTGACTCCCATTGCGATAAAATGCTTCGAGCGTATTTTACTTTGTCACCTCAAGAAACAAACAGATTCACACCTTGACACATACCAATTTGCATATAAAAATAATAGAGGTACTGATGATGCAACTCTCACATTACTTCACGATGTGTATACCCATCTTGAAAACCCAAGTTCATTTGTGAGAGTATTGTTTATTGATTTTTCATCAGCCTTTAACACAATTCAACCCCATATGATGGCTCGTAAACTTAGTGATTTGAACCCAAAACTCATCCTCTGGATAATGGATTTTCTTGTCAACTGTTCCCAGTCTGTTCGCTACCAAAGCGTAAATTCGGCCTTCCGTTCAACATTTCTGGGTGCCCCACAGGGCACTGTACTCTCTCCCATACTGTTTACACTTTACACAAGTGATTGTTCAGGTACCCATACAACTCATCTTATCAAATATTCCGATGACTCTGCAGTAGTTGACCTGTCAAATTCGGACCGTACTTACTTCAATTAAGTTGATAGGTTTGCTACTTTTGTAAGGAAAACTACTTAGATTTGAATGTTGAGAAAACTAAAGAGATGGTTATCGAATTCAGGAAGGACCCAAAAGCTGTGCCCGACCTTTTTTTATTGACAATGTTAAAGTTGAACGGGTGACTGAATATAGATATTTAGGTACAATCTTGGATAATAAGTTAAATTTCAAGGCCAACATTCACAAGAAATGTCAATCTAGAGTTTACTGTCTATAAAAATTGAGGGCCCTAAATGTAAATGCCAAGGTATTGCAGTCATTCTATCGGAGTTTTATGGGTCAGTTTTAACATTTTCTTTTTTGTGCTGGTTTGGTAGTCTCGGGACTAGCTACAAGAATGTCTTGAACAAGATTGTAAATGTGTGTAGTAAAGTAGTGGATGAAAAGCAGACTAATTTGAATGAATTGTTTACATCTCGTGTACAAAAAAAGCTAGGAAAATGGTAATTGACAAAGGCCACATTATGTTCCAACACTTTGAACTTCTGCCAACAGGGAGACGATTTCGTGTCCCAAAATTCAGAACAGTCAGAACCAAATCAAGTTTTGTGCCCACTTCAAAGACTTTTGAACGAAACTAAATGATTGTATTTTAAAGATATCTGCTCTGCATTGCTTTGTTTTTATCATTTTATCTGACCTACAGAGGTCAAACATCGTATTTCATTTTTAAGACATAAACGGTGTGTGCATTTTAAGTTGTACTTATTGTAATATGTGTTTAATGTATGGATCCACGTCACCGTAATTTCTCTATGTGAGATAATAAAGTTTTCTTGTACCTTGTATCTTGTATGTTCAAAATATTGAAGGGAATGTATGAGCTATGGGAAAACCAACCCTTGTATTATGTATGTAAGGAAAACATTAATGACATTTAACTATATAGAGACTGTAGTACACAGGAATCTCATGACTAAGTTAGGACAGAGCTGACAGTAGAGGCCAGAAAGGCCTAAAGTCAGAATGAATGTATGAATGTATGAATAATACCAATGCTTTGCCATGGTTACGGACAATTGGAAGTCAAATTTACATACATGTTACAAAACGTAAACAAAATGAGACGAAATTGAGTATTTATTGTATGTATGCGAGGATTGTTTGGTTTATGCGCTGTAGTCATTTGTAATAAAATAGATGTAATATAACCACTATAGCAATTTGAAATAAAACAAATAAAACGTAACCTGACATATAACTGCAGTTATACAGCATCGGACCAATTTTTAATACCATTGATATAAGTCATATTATTATAAATCAGTGCTGGCATTTTATACATTCATCATTTCTAGATCAGTGCTGGCATTTTATACATTCATCATTTCTAGATCAGTGCTGGCCTTTTATACATTCATCATTTCTAGATCAGTGCTGGCATTTTATACATTCATCATTTCTAGATCAGTGCTGGCATTTTATACATTCATCATTTCTAGATCAGTGCTGGCATTTTATACATTCATCATTTCTAGATCAGTGCTGGAATTTTACACATTCATCATTTCTAGATCAGTGCTGGCATTTTACACATTCATCATTTCTATATCAGTGCTTGCATTTTACACATTCATCATTTGTAGATCAGTGCTGGCATTTTATACAGTCATCATTTCTAGATCAGTACTGGCATTTTATACATTCATCATTTCTATATCAGTTCTGGCATTTTACACATTCATCATTTCTATATCAGTGTTGGCATTTTATACATTCATCATTTCTATATCAGTGTTGGCATTTTATACATTCATCATTTCTAGATCAGTGCAGACATTTTATACATTCATCATTTCTAGATCAGTGCTGGCATTTTACACATTCATCATTTCTAGATCAGTGCTGGCATTTTATACATTCATCATTTCTATATCAGTGCTGGCATTTTATACATTCATAATTTCTAGATCAGTGCTGGCAATTTATACATTCATCATTTCTAGATCAGTGCTGGCATTTTATACATTCATAATTTCTAGATCAGTGCTGGCATTTTACACATTCATCATTTCTATATCAGTTCTGGCATTTTACACATTCATAATTTCTAGATCAGTGCTGGCATTTAACACATTCATCATTTCTAGATCAGTGATGGCAATTTATACAGTCATCATTTCTAGATCAGTGCTGGCAATTTACACATTCATCATTTCTATATCAGTGCTGGCATTTTATACATTCATAATTTCTAGATCAGTGCTGGCATTTTACACATTCATAATTTCTATATCAGTTCTGGCATTTTACACATTCATAATTTCTAGATCAGTGCTGGCAATTTATACATTGATCATTTCTATATCAGTGCTGGCATTTTACACATTCATCATTTCTATATCAGTGCTGGCATTTTATACATTCATCATTTGTAGATCAGTGCTGGCAATTTACACATTCATCATTCCTAGATCAGTGCTGGCAATTTACACATTCATCATTTCTATATCAGTGCTGGCATTTTACACATTCATCATTTCTATATCAGTGCTGGCATTTTATACATTCATCATTTCTAGATCAGTGCTGGCATTTTATACATTCATCATTTCTATATCAGTGCTGGCAATTTCTACATTCATCATTCCTAGATCAGTGCTGGCAATTTATACAGTCATCATTTCTATATCAGTGCTGGCATTTTATACATTCATAATTTCTAGATCAGTGCTGGCATTTTACACATTCATCATTTCTATATCAGTTCTGGCATTTTACACATTCATCATTTCTATATCAGTGTTGGCATTTTATACATTCATCATTTCTAGATCAGTGCTGGCATTTTATACATTCATCATTTCTAGATCAGTGCTGGCATTTTATACATTCATTATTTCTAGATCAGTGCTGGCATTTTACACATTCATCATTTCTAGATCAGTGCTGGCATTTTATACATTCATCATTTCTATATCAGTGCTGGCATTTTATACATTCATCATTTCTATATCAGTGTTGGCATTTTATACATTCATCATTTCTAGATCAGTGCTGGCAATTTATACATTCATCATTTCTATATCAGTGCTGGCATTTTATACATTCATCATTTCTATATCAGTTCTGGCATTTTATACATTCATCATTTCTAGATCAGTTCTGGCATTTTACACATTCATAATTTCTAGATCAGTGCTGGCATTTTATACATTCATAATTTCTAGATCAGTGCTGGCAATTTATACATTCATCATTTCTATATCAGTGCTGGCATTTTATACATTCATAATTTCTAGATCAGTGCTGGCATTTTACACATTCATCATTTCTATATCAGTTCTGGCATTTTACACATTCATCATTTCTATATCAGTGCTGGCATTTTAGACATTCATCATTTCTATATCAGTGCTGGCATTTTAGACATTCATAATTTCTAGATCAGTGCTGGCAATTTATACATTCATAATTTCTATATCAGTGCTGGCATTTTAAACATTCATCATTTCTAGATCAGTGCTGGCAATTTATACATTCATAATTTCTAGATCAGTGCTGGCATTTTATACATTCATCGTTTCTAGATCAGTGCTGGCATTTTACACATTCATCATTTCTAGATCAGTGATGGCATTTTACACATTCATCATTTCTAGATCAGTGCTGGCATTTTATACATTCATCATTTGTAGATCAGTGCTGGCATTTTACACATTCATCATTTCTAGATCAGTGCTGGCATTTTATACATTCATCATTTCTATATCATTGCTGGCATTTTACACATTCATCATTTCTAGATCAGTGCTGGCATTTTATACATTCATCATTTCTATATCATTGCTGGCATTTTACACATTCATCATTTCTAGATCAGTGCTGGCATTTTATACATTCATCATTTCTATATCAGTGCTGGCATTTTATACATTCATCATTTCTATATCAGTTCTGGCATTTTATACATTCATCATTTCTAGATCAGTTCTGGCATTTTACACATTCATAATTTCTAGATCAGTGCTGGCATTTTATACATTCATAATTTCTAGATCAGTGCTGGCAATTTATACATTCATCATTTCTATATCAGTGCTGGCATTTTATACATTCATAATTTCTAGATCAGTGCTGGCATTTTATACATTCATAATTTCTAGATCAGTGCTGGCATTTTACACATTCATCATTTCTATATCAGTTCTGGCATTTTACACATTCATAATTTCTAGATCAGTGCTGGCATTTTATACATTCATAATTTCTAGATCAGTGCTGGCAATTTATACATTCATCATTTCTATATCAGTGCTGGCATTTTATACATTCATAATTTCTAGATCAGTGCTGGCATTTTACACATTCATCATTTCTATATCAGTTCTGGCATTTTACACATTCATCATTTCTATATCAGTGCTGGCATTTTAGACATTCATCATTTCTATATCAGTGCTGGCATTTTAGACATTCATAATTTCTAGATCAGTGCTGGCAATTTATACATTCATAATTTCTATATCAGTGCTGGCATTTTAAACATTCATCATTTCTAGATCAGTGCTGGCAATTTATACATTCATAATTTCTAGATCAGTGCTGGCATTTTATACATTCATCGTTTCTAGATCAGTGCTGGCATTTTACACATTCATCATTTCTAGATCAGTGATGGCATTTTACACATTCATCATTTCTAGATCAGTGCTGGCATTTTATACATTCATCATTTGTAGATCAGTGCTGGCATTTTACACATTCATCATTTCTAGATCAGTGCTGGCATTTTATACATTCATCATTTCTATATCATTGCTGGCATTTTACACATTCATCATTTCTAGATCAGTGCTGGCATTTTATACATTCATCATTTCTATATCATTGCTGGCATTTTACACATTCATCATTTCTAGATCAGTGCTGGCATTTTATACATTCATCATTTCTATATCAGTGCTGGCATTTTATACATTCATCATTTCTATATCAGTTCTGGCATTTTATACATTCATCATTTCTAGATCAGTTCTGGCATTTTACACATTCATCATTTCTATATCAGTGCTGGCATTTTATACAGTCATCATTTCTAGATCAGTGCTGGCATTTTATACATTCATCATTTCTATATCAGTTCTGGCATTTTACACATTCATCATTTCTAGATCAGTGCTGGCATTTTATACATTCATCATTTCTAGATCAGTGCTGGCATTTTATACATTCATTATTTCTAGATCAGTGCTGGCATTTTATACATTCATCATTTCTATATCAGTTCTGGCATTTTACACATTCATCATTTCTAGATCAATGCTGGCATTTTATACATTCATCATTTCTAGATCAGTGCTGGCATTTTATACATTCATTATTTCTAGATCAGTGCTGGCATTTTACACATTCATTATTTCCAGATCAGTGCTGGCATTTTATACATTCATCATTTCTAGATCAGTGCTGGCATTTTATACATTCATCATTTCTATATCAGTGCTGGCATTTTATACATTCATCATTTCTATATCAGTTCTGGCATTTTACACATTCATCATTTCTATATCAGTGCTGGCATTTTATACAGTCATCATTTCTAGATCAGTGCTGGCATTTTATACATTCATCATTTCTAGATCAGTGATGGCATTTTACACATTCATCATTTCTATATCAGTGCTGGCATTTTATACATTCATCATTTCTATATCAGTGCTGGCATTTTATACATTCATAATTTCTAGATCAGTGCTGGCAATTTATACATTCATCATTTCTAGATCAGTGCTGGCATTTTATACATTCATCATTTCTAGATCAGTTCTGGCATTTTATACATTCATCATTTCTATATCAGTGCTGGCATTTTACACATTCATCATTTCTAGATCAGTGCTGGCATTTTATACATTCATCATTTGTAGATTAGTGCTGGCATTTTACACATTCATCATTTCTATATCAGTGCTGGCATTTTACACATTCATCATTTCTATATCAGTGCTGGCATTTTATACATTCATCATTTCTATATCAGTGCTGGCATATAAACACATTCATCATTTCTATATCAGTGATGGCATTTTACACATTCATCATTTCTATATCAGTGATGGCATTTTACACATTCATCATTTCTATATCAGTGCTTGCATTTTACACATTCATCATTTCTAGATCAGTGCTGGCATTTAAACACATTCATAATTTCTAGATCAGTGCTGGCATTTTACACATTCATCATTTCTATATCAGTGCTGACATTTTATACATTCATCATTTGTAGATCAGTGCTGGCATTTTATACAGTCATCATTTCTAGATCAGTGATGGCATTTTACACATTCATCATTTCTAGATCAGTGCTGGCATTTTACACTTTCATCATTTCTATATCAGTGCTGGCATTTTACACATTCATAATTTCTAGATCAGTGCTGGCATTTTATACATTCATCATTTCTAGATCAGTGCTGGCAATTTATACATTCATCATTTCCAGATCAGTGCTGGCATTTTATACATTCATCATTTCTAGATCAGTGCTGGCAATTTATACATTCATCATTTCTAGATCAGTGCTGGCAATTTATACATTCATCATTTCCAGATCAGTGCTGGCATTTTATACATTGATCATTTCTAGATCAGTGCTGGCATTTTATACATTCATCATTTCTAGATCAGTGCTGGCATTTTACACATTCATCATTTCTAGATCAGTGCTGGCATTTTATACAGTCATCATTTCTAGATCAGTGCTGGCAATTTATACATTCATCATTTCCAGATCAATGCTGGCATTTTATACATTCATTATTTCCAGATCAGTGCTGGCAATTTATACAGTCATCATTTCTATATCAGTGCTGGCAATTTATACATTCATCATTTCCAGATCAGTGCTGGCATTTTATACATTCATTATTTCTAGATCAGTGCTGGCAATTTATACATTCATCATTTCTAGATCAGTGCTGGCATTTTACACATTCATTATTTCCAGATCAGTGCTGGCATTTTACACATTCATCATTTCTATATCAGTGCTGGCAATTTATACATTCATCATTTCTATATCAGTGCTGGCAATTTATACATTCGTCATTTCTATATCAGTGCTGGCATTTTATACAGTCATCATTTCTAGATCAGTGCTGGCATTTTATACAGTCATCATTTCTATATCAGTGCTGGCAATTTATACATTCATCATTTCTAGATCAGTGCTGGCAATTTATACATTCATCATTTCTAGATCAGTGCTGGCATTTTATACATTCATCGTTTCTAGATCAGTGCTGGCATTTTACACATTCATCATTTCTATATCAGTGCTGGCATTTTATACATTCATCATTTCTAGATCAGTGCTGGCATTTTATACATTCATTATTTCTAGATCAGTTCTGGCATTTTACACATTCATGATTTCTAGATCAGTGCTGGCATTTTATACATTCATCATTTCTAGATCAGTGCTGGCATTTAAACACATTCATAATTTCTAGATCAGTGCTGGCGTTTTATACATTCATCATTTCTAGATCAGTGCTGGCATTTTATACATTCATCATTTCTAGATCAGTGCTGGCATTTTATACATTCATCATTTCTAGATCAGTGCTGGCATTTTATACATTCATCATTTCTAGATCAGTGCTGGCATTTAAACACATTCATAATTTCTAGATCAGTGCTGGCGTTTTATACATTCATAATTTCTAGATCAGTGCTGGCATTTTATACATTCATCATTTCTAGATCAGTGCTGGCATTTTATACATTCATCATTTCTAGAGAAGAATGCACAAATCCAAAAAGCAGAATGAATATGAATTCCCAAATTAAGAATTTTTATTTTTATTTTAGGAAAATGATTTCTACTTCGTCAATTAAATAGGGAAAATAATATCTTTAAGCAGCAAACATTTGTATGAATCACAAGTGAAGCTTTTAAAAATTATTAGTTTATTATAAATTATTACTATTATATATTATAAATTTATATCACGTGAGGTTGAACTGATCAACGGACATAATATCATGCGTGTCAAGCGTAGTTAGAAGAACTTAAAGTCGATTAACTTTCATTCATTCAATATGAAAAAAAACATCAGAAAGTAATATACTAATAAAGTTGAAATACATTATCATGCCAGATATTTACTCTCAAAGTACCTCGAACTACTGAGTTAGCTCTACCGGCATTTTTGTATACTTTCGCGCCTAAAACTCTAAAGACAATATATGATTTTCGTAAAATAATAAAAAAATCAAGCTGATTTGGGTAAATATTTTTAAAGTAGCGTTCACCATGATGGTAGTAAATATGAAATTTTCAAGTTATTATTATTTTGTACTATCACTATAAACGTATATCCTGTTAGCATTTGTTTTGTTTCCAATGAGCCATTTGACGGATTTTTATTGGTGTAACACACACATTTACAAAGCTATCTCTCAATCTATCAACAAAGTGATATCATCTAGTGACACATTAGCAATCAGTGTGTTGCATTTTATAGAATAAACTCACGACATACGAATGCCGAATGTTTTCAAATATCAGGCACACAAAAGGTTCGACCAATTAGAGCTATTTTTGTCACATTAGGTCAGCTCCAGTACAATAGGTGTATTGACGTGTGCGAACAGTAGATGACGAATTACTGTTATCATGTTTTTTCTAGTTTACATAGGTTAAAACGGATAACAATTAAAACAAGTTATATAGATCCAATATATGAAGATGATCGATACTTGTCGTTTTTATATTGTAACAATTTTATATGATATACACTTCCTTATCTTAAGGTTTTGTTAGTTTTAATGGATCTCTATATGAATATTAACTTGTTTGCCACCACATTATTTTCCATCTGTTGAAATACACATTTATCTGTTAGGAAGTATGAGAAGGGGCAACGGGAGAGACCGACACAGACACAGACACAGACACAGACACAGACAGACATTGCCCAGACATGCGTGCAGAGAAACAGAGATACAGATAGATATGGACAGACAGACTGACGGATAGATAGGATAGACACACAAAACGCGAGATGGAAAGAGAAACAGAAAGAGATAGAAAGCGAAGACTCTAGACAGGAATCAAATGAAATAAGCGAAAAAAAGAAACAGAAAGGAGGAGACAAGTTATTGGAGAGCGGTGATTAGAAAGGTAAAGGCGGGGGGGGGGGGGTTTAATTCCGATGACATATATTAATGGGTACACTTTGTGTAGGTATATTCAACTACTTCATCATTCGACTCTTCGTTAATAGACAATATAATTAAATTTGCAGTATTAACTTAAGCAGCGCCATCGCCCTGATACTTAACCCACAGTTTCATTTATTAATATCAAAAGTTAGCCATTTGAAAATCCGCGACCTATGAATCATACGATATGTTAGGTCATCATAAAACAAAGATCGATGATTAACGAGTTAATAATGCCTTACATTTGTTGTACATTCATCAATTGAAAATGGATATTGAAATTCCATTCTAATAGTACATGGTGATAAGAACTTATCGAA
>NC_135552.1:2728016-2800516 GCF_964340395.1 Glandiceps talaboti
ACGTGGGCATGTGGTTTATCAAATTACCAAGATGTGCATATTTCCTGTATTTATGATAAAAGCAACTTAACCTTGAGCGATAGACACACATCTTTTTAAAAGAAAGTACGAAATGCACCCGGGGATTACGCATTGTACAGTTCACCGTGTATAGTCAGAGCTAACTTCAACACAGCAGTGTGACATTTCCTGACCAATACTTGATAACATCAATCAATATGTTGGACAAAGATCAGTATGATCTACTTTGGACATGTATATACACACAGGAGAATTTTGTCATTCCAAGGAACAAGTTGTTATTGAGCTCGAGTAAAACACCTCGTATGATATTCAATTTCTTGTAAGGAAAATGAAAGATCACTATTCAACAAATTGATAATGACCAATGTACATAATGTTGTTTTCCAATTAGTCATTCTTTTTCCCATGGGGAATAGATGAAACCATCAAACGTCATCACACGGCGAATGCCCACCATCGTATTGGAGTTAATGACTCCCCACACACTCTTCTCTGATTGGGTGTATTTGAACCTACATCAAACACCAAATGTTCAAATACGAAGGGTTTCCACCTCTGCACTTCCGCTTACAAAAACTATAAAATGTCAGGTATCAAAATTTTGTATCAGTAAACAATCTGCCGTGACCTTGCTACCACAATATGATGGTAAGTATTACTTGATCAATTGATCGTTCCGTATTAAGCTCTGTTGCATTCGAAATGATCACTGTTCGTACGTCGTAGAACGCATTCGTACGTAGCACACAACTTGATAGTTCGTACGTTAGGACGAATTCGTATGTAGCACACAAGTTGATAGTTCTTACGTTAAGACGTATCCGTACGGTACGTAGCACACACGTTGATAGTGCTTACGTCGTAGGACGCATTCGTACACAGTACACAAGAAATAGCAGAAAGATTAGCTTGTCCATAGGTAGAATGCAAACATCGCCATGAGTAATTTGATAATTGTGTATTCCCTTGATTTGAATTTTAAGCAACTATGTAACATTAATTGCAATGACTCAGAGTTGTTTTACATTAATAGGTGGCAATTACTTGCTCGCACTTATGTGCTGGCTACGAGACTATAAGTACACAAACATGCCATAATTCTACCTGCACCACAATGCCATTATAATGTGAACGTTTATTGAATGTGTTCACAACATCATGAAATATTCCCACTTTTCAAATCATATTAATGTTAATCTGTGATTAGGTATACATCTTAACAGAAAAACGCTGTATTCATAATTAATGTGGTTTATCCCATCAAAACTACAATACTGTACATACCACATATTCTCTCTTTTTAAACTCAACGACATTAGAACATTTTTTTCCATTTGTCTACGTGTCGAAATGATATGCAAGGGTATAAAATGACGCTAAATTAAAACTGGTCAGATTGAGAAAGCTATAATAATGGCACAATGCGTACTTTGGAAAGAGTAATTGAATTGAATAGTCATACACAGTGAGGCCTTTGTCAGAAATTATGAATCGAATTTAGTTATTATGAAGCCATTTTTCAATACAGAAATTGTCATGTTTTTCATTCAATTGTCTGATGTGTTTGACATCAATGCGCACAAGTATTGATTTAAAACAAAGCACGCTATTTTTGTAAGTTTATTTTTTTTAAATAATGTAATTGAAAATGAGAAACATTCTTTATCCGTATAAACCTTAGACGTACCTCAATATCGATTCTGTAGATGTTTTGAGACATTGACTGTCACCATATAATTTATCTATGCGAAGAAGAGCTAATTGGAGAGATTTAAAGGGTCAAATACACAATCGGCAGACATATCTTGTTTGTCCAATCACGTTGCTTGGTTGACAGTGTCATTCAAGATCATTTATAAAACATTTGACAGGTAGACATCATGTCTAATAATTTGATGGTGGTAACGACCCGTTAACTAGTTTATTGATATACAGTGATAAATCTGGACGTTTTTCCATCGAGTTGACACTACAATGTCAATTCACAATTCCGTATGCGTTGCCAAGTAACATACTTAGGTACAATGTACGTGATATTTCAGTTTTTTTGGAAAATTACAACTCTTGGTATTTACAACTTTACTCGTTTAAAGTGCTACAAACTGAATTTATATTATTTTTACTCAAATGAAAATATTTACAGAAAACGTAGATTAAACTATTCTAGTATAAAGTTAATGTCGATGTATGCCATAAAAAGTGTTAGCTTCATATTGCAACTACACAAATGATTTTGCTTCCGGACCATTCCCCGTGGCCCCACAAGCGAGGCCACCCTGTCCCCTTTCCATTTTTTGTCCTTCTTCTTAAGTTTCTCAGTCTCAAAAAACTTATAAGGAACACTGACGAGTCCTAACTAGAAATGTACGCGTCTGTCATTTTATTACTTTTGAGACGTAGTTCTTCCCTCTGGAACAGATGTAAGGTATTCCAAATAAAGGCTTTTCCAAACTGTTTGACATGCAAACCATGAAATCTCCTTTATAGGCGTTTTACAATATTAATGTATCCCTTCCTGGACACTGAATTATTAACCCCAATTCTTGCAATTTCACTGGAAACTATTTCAATTACCTATTTTTGTTTATCTAAATTACCGCTCCAAAGTTATAGTTTTCTTCAAATGTGAATAACATTCCAGACTAAGTTGACTAACATATGTTTCCCTATATTCTTGTCATCTTTGATTAATGTGTCATTTTTATTTACAGATGTCTCCATACAGTTGGTCACTTTTGGCAACACTGCTATTTGCAGTAACATGCTATGTCACATCTTATCCAATGAAGATACATGGTATAAACGAAGGCCTGTCTTGGGAATCGCCTGAAGCCAGCATGCTGTCTGTCAATAAACGAGGTCCAAAAAAAAGTGTTAAAGGATTCTGTAACGGTCCGTGCAAGTGTTGCACAACAGCGTGTGTGTTTGTGTCGTGCCTACGGTATCGAATGTCAAGAAGGTCAACACTACCACAGGCGTTGCCATACGAATTACAAAACGACAAAACAAGTAACGTTTACAGCGTTCATCCCGAACATCCGATCACTGAGGAAGACCTTGTCCTTCTTAATTATGTTTTTGACGAACTGCAAGATAACCAACAGGACAAGCGACAGTCGAATGACGTCGCTGACAACTTCGTACAATTCCAATAGTCAAATATTGACACTGAAGCTAACACTAAACATTTTTGAATTGCAGTATCTGGCCGTAAATAATTCACTTTTTCCGTACAAGTGTATCACATGGGTTTTTGTTACAATTACATTGTGATATCAAGTAAGTTCTACATTTATGACTTGAACTTGTTGTTGTCCATGGATTTTCACATTACCTCCAAATAATGTCAAAAACAAAATATATCGTTTTTATTTCTGTGTATTGACCTGAAAACGACTGAGTAATAACTTGACAAGATGTTTAGCTTGTTCAGATGATATTGTAATTGTAAATTTGAGATCACTTTTCTTAACGGCCAACATGTTGGCGATTAGAAAATCTTGAAATTAAAAATATATAATATAATGTAATGTATCATCCTTATTTAACTCATTTCAATAACATTGACTGTGGATGTTTCTGTTTTGACAATCTCATTGCTTTGGGTACACACATTTTTTCTTCGTCTGGACATTGAATGTATACATCAGTGGCATACCAACCATGTATAATAAACTGATTATTTACCAAAAAGTTGGTTCAAAGCGTAATACTTCAAAAGCTTTGTGTTTTATTTCACAATGGACGAAGGGTTTAGAGCAAGTTATAATACGTCTGTCTGTCTGTCTGTCTGTCTGTCTGTCTGTCTGTCTGTCTGTCTGTCTGTCTGTCTGTCTGTCTGCCTGCCTGCCTGCCTGCCTGCCTGCATGCATGCATGCATGCATGCATGCATGCATGCATGCATGTATGTATGTATGTATGTATGTATGTATGTATGTATGTATGTATGTATGTATGTATGTATGTATGTGTGTGTGTATGTGTGTGTGTGTATGTATGTATGTGTGTGTGTGTATGTATGTATGTATGTATGTATGTATGTATGTATGTATGTATGTATGTATGTATGTATGTACGTACGTACATACGCATGTGTGCGTGTGTGCGTTCGTGGAAAGGTGAATATTACGATGTGAATGTATGAATGTAAGCATGTATGCTGTCTGCCTGTCTACCTGTATGTTTCAGACGGGAACTGCTGTCTAATATTACCAACAAATATTTCGGTTTCACAGAAAACAGGTTAAAAATGCGTTAACTTCGTTCACGCATAAGAGATACCAGTAATGTATCGAGCTTTAAAAACATGCCTGGTATTTAAAAGGAAATGGGCAGACATACACCATAGACTGGTCAAACACAAGTGCAGCTGCCTAACATATAAATGTGTCGATCAAGAAGCGATGCAACATCTCACATAAATGTTGTATGACAAGACTACTTTATTAAACAAACGTTCTGAATTTATCTCAAAGTGCTGATATGAAAACAGATAGACTTTAGCCAACTTTCACTGTGACAAACCTAATATGAAATGGAACCGCCCTTCACCACGCACGTGAACGATTTCGAATTTCATAGAATAAACTTGACTAATAGCTCCTCAGAATGGAAACCAGCAGAGTTGAAACAAAACGTCGCCTGGAGCGACAAAATATTATTGCTAGATTTTATCATCTGTCGTAATATTTCTAACATACAAACAAACAAGCAAATGAGTGTATACTATTTAAAATGACTATCACTCAAGACGAGATTATTTATAAATAACAAGCTTGCAAAGCAATTTTTCACTCCATTTTCCCCCGCGTTCGAATGTGACATCAGAGGTACGTGAATAGGATTTAAACCAAATGAAACTATTTCATTTGTTCCACAAGGTTGTTAGATGTACTTGACCTTGTCAGGTCAACCTTACTTCCTGTGGCTATAAATCCTTCAATCGATATTCTACAATGGAAACCAGTTCAATTGAAACAAATCATGGTTTGGTTTGACACAATTCCTACGAACAATGCTTTATGTTATTGAATAGATGAATATCTTACTAACATTGCTACATTGTATCGTCTGGCTCTAGCAAAACGTCTAGTCATTGAGGTTGGAGAGAGAAACCTGTAGAGTAACACGTCATGACACAGCACGTACCTGTACCTGTATAGTAATACTTCATGACGTAGCACGTAACCTTTATAGTAATACTTCATGACATAGCACGTAACCTTTATAGTACCACTTCATGACGTGACTCGTAACCTGTATAGTAACACTTCATGACGTGACACATAACCTGTATAGTAACACTTAATGACGTGACACATAACCTGTATAGTATGACTTCATGACATGACACATAACCTATATAGTAACACTTCATGACATGACACATAACCTGTATAGCAACACGTCATGACGTGACACATGTACATAACCTGTATAGTAACACTTCATGACGTGACACATAACCTGTATGGTCAAATCATAACGATATCGATATTATCAAATGTATGGACTGGAGATGTACCCAAGTAGCAAAAAGACGACGTATTATTTGAATTGAGGTCTTAACTGACACTTGCAGTTTGTCTTCAAGGTGAATGAAGAAACAGGTGAATGAATCTATAGTAAATACATCGTACATCACATCGGAGTGTACTCATATCTCCCCACGTTCCACTTATTATCGCTCGTTTCCCACACTAGCTAAGTACTCGACTCGTTATGATTATACGAATCATTAACTTGTGGAATTGATGACTGACACAATGACTACTGGATGGCAAAATACGAGTTAGGTGACTATTAGGAGAGGATGACAACAGAGCTTTCAAACGCTATAATCATTTCCCAATTGGTAATAACAATGATGCTACACTTATCCACGATTCTCATGTTCCCGTCATTTGTCACTGATTATTGTATAGTATACGGAGAGAGCTTGGAGGGAAAAATAACGTTTCGCGAAGAGTAGCTTAGCTAAAAGAGGTGCAATTTCAAATTAAAAATTTTGTTCCTAAAGCTGTCAGTTCCTTCTATAATTATAAACAAATAAATAACATAAATTTTCTTCAATGCGCCCACACACCACGTCTGTCTGTCTGTCTGTTTATTTGTTTGTTTGTTTGTTTGTTTGTCTGTTTGTCTAATCTGCCTGCTTGCCTGCCTGTACATCTGTTCGTCCATCTGTCTGTCTATGTCGTTATGTGTGCGTACGTGCGTGAGTGCATATCTGTCTCCCTATTTAAGAACACAATCCTTGAATACATTCAATATATGTTGGGTCATTTCCTTTCCAATCAATATATGTCAATATTTTTAAATATGACGTCACGACACAGTATTGCCGCCTAAATACTAGAACTTGTTGTTGTAAGTCGCATGACGTCAACTATGCAATATTCAGGATATTTATGTCGTCATGTCATATGATATTTTTATACTTCGACCATTTCTTTCGTTACATTATATTGTGATATGATTACAGCTTTAGGGTGGTTTCGATCTTGAATGGTTACATTTTATGAATATAATCTGATATTAGTGTATAATATTATAAACAAAATTGAACATAAAATGAGACTCTGTAGGATGTCATTTTGTACGTACAATACTTGTTTTTAAGCGGATTTAGACATCGGTTTGGCGCATCTATAATCTCATCTCTACATCAGATTCTGCTAAGAGCATAAGTTTAAGTCTATTTCCATCTTGGCATTAAGTTTACATAGTTCAAAAAGCAAATTTATTAACTTCTCATCAGAGAAGATTTTTTACTTTACAGCGTACCAGATTTGAACAAGTATTTGGCAGCCATGCCCACTCAGCCAATAAAATTAGATTTGAATTGCATCTGGTACGAATGAATGATTTTTAGTAATATCAAGTGAAGCAATTACGATAACCAGAGAACACTACCAAGAGAAAAGCTTATTGATTGGTTTGTTAGATGGTGAGTAGCGCTAGAATTGTACTTGTAAGTAAAAGAAAGGCCCCTTCTTCTGAGATGATGTCGCATTACTTGAATTAATACTAAGATGTAGCTTTGAATAACATTTATTTGTGAGGAAGAAGCTTATGCTGTAATCAAAGTAGCCGTATACAATGGATGAAAAGTGGGTACACATTATAGATTTTGATTAATGTATAACTTTTACTATATTTATGCAAGTCCATGTTACTATTTCCTCGATTGTAAAATAATGTGTGCAGAGTTTGTTGTGTGTGAACAGCAAATGGATTTTAAAGAAAATTTGGTAAACAAAAGTAATCGCAAGTAAACACAAGTTATCAATATATTTATTTATGGTGATGTTTTATATTGGGAAGTAACAGACACATGCACAGTGTGGAAGTGACGTACATGTAGTAATAATGTTTTATATTGGGAAGTAACAGACACATGCACAGTGTGGAAGTGACGTACATGTAGTAATAATGTTTTATATTGGGAAGTAACAGACACATGCACAGTGTGGAAGTGACGTACATGTAGTAATAATGTTTTATATTGGGAAGTAACAGACACATGCACAGTGTGGAAGTGACGTACATGTAGTAATAATGTTTTATATTGGGAAGTAACAGACACATGCACAGTGTGGAAGTGACGTACATGTAGTAATAATGTTTTATATTGGGAAGTAACAGACACATGAACAGTGTGGAAGTGACGTACATGTAGTAATAATGTTTTATATTGGGAAGTAACAGACACATGAACTGAATGGAAGTTAAATAATGGTTTCTTATATTAATTCAATTTGTTAACAAATAAATTCCTTGCATATGATAATAAACCTTTTACACACAGTTTTTCTTTCTTTCTTTCTTTCTTTCTTTCTTTCTTTCTTTCTTTCTTTCTTTCTTTCTTTCTTTCTTTCTTTCTTTCTTTCTTTCTTTATTGAGTGACAAACATGGACCTGGGCTTTGCCGGTTCAAATCGTTTCTTTACGACGAAACAATACTATTAAAGTTTTTTTTATCAATAACCCAAATAAAATCGTATTTCTCATCCATACGGAATTGCAATGAATTTTTATATTTAGCATAAACTATATGCAATGATTCATAAGAAGTAAAATACATACACGTTTATAATTATATATAATCCCATGAAATCAATGTTAGTTTTACGTCATAATGCTCGGAGTATGATTCCGCGGACTAATACAAATTCGAGCCGGTAGGCGAGAATTTGTAGTCTGCGGAATCATACGAGGAGCATTATGACGTAAAACTAACATTGATTTCATTTATTTATATATTTATCACATAACTAAGTATTTCCTCGTATTTTTCTAAAAATTTTAATCGTATTTTACGAATACTGCATCGTTTCATCGCACTATATTCTTCATCGCGTATTAAAAAATGGCGCCCAACGGCTATGCAAATTACATAATCGCGTGACCTGTCGCGAGGTCAAGCTTACCATATGTATGATATCGGTCATACTGTTGTGTGGTTTCTCAACCAAAATGATCGGTTATAACCTTGCGATGTACATGTAATACCGAATTTAATTTAAAACGTAAGTAGAATTGTCCGAATACGACTTTTGTGCCGTCATTTTAATCATATTTTCTCGGGTTGTGTAAGTTCGGATATCTGAGCTCGACGGAAAATCGGAAGCTTGCCGGCTGCTACATCGATAATCTACGTGATTTTTAGATAGAATAAAATGTATCAAATAAAAAGAAAAGGACTTCTACGTATCAAACTCATGCCATCCAAGGAGATATGTAACGTAATTTGTATACATTTACGTTTTGAAAGCACATAATTATTACGATAAACTCGATCGTAGCGTAGGATTGACACGAACACTCGAACAGTACGGAGAAAAAATAGTTCAGTAGAACAGGGGTGATATGCTCTGAAATCACCCCTGTTTGACGTCACACCGTAGAAGATATGCACGTATTTATGTGATAAGGAAGTTATGAAAACAGTTTGAAAACAGTTCTCTTCGACATTAAAGTAATATGTGATCGCAATTGTTTAAAAATCTTTCAAAGTGGTATACAGTGTGTGTAGTAAGCTAGCTAATACCAACTCTAAGTAATTGATTATGATCTAAGTTCTTATCAATTCTGTCTGATACACTTAGGTTTGCGGTGTGACTAACGACATTTTCTAGACACCACTATAAATGGGGAATATAGTCCATACAGAAATCCAAATGACCAACTAGTGTACATCAACACCCAATCAAACCCCACCCCGACAATAATACGTCACCTCCCGATAACGAAAAAATTAATAATAGGGTATCCAGCATGCCCTGCAACAAAGAAGTGTTTGAAACAAATGCTGCTTTTCAAGCCTTCGTCGTAGAATAGTGCAGCAGTTATAAGAAAAACCGGATATTTATGGAGAGCCCGAATATAGGGAAGAAAATGAAGGAGAGCCCGAATATAGGGAAGAAAATGAAATACACAATTATCATACAACTTGTACGATTAAAATCACCATTTAGCAAAAGCGTTCAAGACAAATATTAGCAAAATATTTTTCTGGCAATCTTGTTGAGATGCATTTTCACAAGACACCAAAATACATTAAGCTTTTAAACAAGAAAAACTTGAAAATCAAATATAGTTGTATGGAAAATATGGCTAGTACAATCAAGACCCACAACAATCAGCAGAGACCACATAGAAACATTTAAAAGACTGAGTAATTGCAGAGTTGTAATACGGGAATTGACTATTCAATATTGTGTACAGTGCTCACGTGAATAACAACCCAAAATTTTACATTGGACTGACAGAGAATACATTTAAACAGCGGTTCATAAACCATCAACACACTTTCTCACACAAGATTTCAGTGCAGCGATGGACTATCATCACCCAAGCAGTAACGGACTATCATCACCCAGGCAGTAATGTACTATCATCACCCAAGCAGTAATGGACTATCATTACCCAGGCAGTAATGGACTATCATCACCCAGGCAGTAATGGACTATCATTACCCAGGCAGTAATATCCTATCATCACCCAGGCAGTAATGCCCTATCATCACCCAAGCAGTAATGGACTATCATCACCCAGGCAGCAATGGACTATCATCACCCAGGCAGTAATGGACTATCATTACCCAGGCAGCAATGGACTATCATCACCAAAGCAGTAATGGACTATCATTACCCAGGCAGTAATGGACTATCATTACCCAGGCAGCAATGGACTATCATTACCCAGGCAGTAATGCCCTATCATCACCCAGGCAGTAATGCCCTATCATCACACAGGCAGTAATGGACTATCATTACCCAGGCAGTAATGCCCTATCATCACCCAGGCAGTAATGGACTATCATTACCCAGGCAGTAATGGACTATCATTACCCAGGCAGTAATGGACTATCATCACCCAGGCAGTAATGCCCTATCATCACCCAGGCAGTAATGCCCTATCATTACCCAGGCAGTAATGGACTATCATTACCCAGGCAGTAATGCCCTATCATCACCCAGGCAGTAATGCCCTATCATCACCCAGGCAGTAATGGACTACCATTACCCAAGCAGTAATGGACTATCATCACCCAGGCAGTAATGCCCTATCATCACCCAGGCAGTAATGCCCTATCATCACCCAGGCAGTAATGCCCTATCATCACCCAGGCAGTAATGGACTACCATTACCCAAGCAGTAATGGATTATCATTACCCAGGCGACAATGGACTATCATCACCCAGGCAGTAATGGACTATCATCACCCAAGCAGTAATGGACTATCATTACCCAAGCAGTAATGCCCTATCATCACCCAGGCAGTAATATCCTATCATCACCCAGGCAGTAATGCCCTATCATCACACAGGCAGTAATGGACTATCATTACCCAGGCAGTAATGCCCTATCATCACACAGGCAGCAATGGACTATCATTACCCAGGCAGTAATGCCCTATCATCACCCAGGCAGTAATGACCTATCATCACACAAGCAGTAATGGACTATCATTACCCAGGCAGTAATGCCCTATCATCACCCAGGCAGTAATGGACTATCATTACCCAGGCAGTAATGGACTATCATTACCCAGGCAGTAATGGACTATCATCACCCAGGCAGTAATGCCCTATCATCACCCAGGCAGTAATGCCCTATCATTACCCAGGCAGTAATGGACTATCATTACCCAGGCAGTAATGGACTATCATTACCCAGGCAGTAATGGACTATCATCACCAAGGCAGTAATGTCCTATCACTACCCAAGCAGCAATGGACTATCATTACCCAGGCAGTAATGGACTATCATCACCCAGGCAGTAATGCCCTATCATCACCCAGGCAGTAATGCCCTATCATTACCCAGGCAGTAATGGACTATCATTACCCAGGCAGTAATGGACTATCATTACCCAGGCAGTAATGGACTATCATCACCAAGGCAGTAATGTCCTATCACTACCCAAGCAGCAATGGACTATCATTACCCAGGGAGCAATGGACTATCATTACCCAGTCAGCAATGGACTATCATCACCCAAGCAGCAATGGACTATCATCACCCAGGCTGCAATGGACTATCATTACCCAGGCAGTAATGGACTATCATTACCCAGGCAGTAATGGACTATCATCACCCAGGCAGTAATGGACTATCATTACCCAGACAGCAATAGACTATCATCACCCAGGCAGTAATGGACTATCATCACCAAAGCAGTAATGGACTATCATTACCCAAGCAGTAATGTCCTATCATCACCCAGGCAGTAATGTCTTATCATCACCCAGGCAGTAATGGACTATCATTACCCAGGCAGCACTGGACTACCATCACCCAGGCAGCAATGTACTACCATCACCAAGGCAGTAATGTCCTATCATTACCCAAGTAGTAATGTCCTATCATTACCCAGGCAGTAATGGACTATCATCACCCACGCAGTAATGGACTATCATCACCCAGGCAGTAATGTCCTATCATCACCCAGGCAGTACTGGACTACCATCACCCAGGCAGCAATGGACTATCATTACCCAGGCAGTAATGGACTATCATCACCCAGGCAGTAATGGACTATCATCACCCAGGCAACACTGGACTACCATTACCCAGGCAGTAATGGACTATCATCACCCAGGCAGCAATGGACTATCATCACCCAGGCAGTAATGTCCTATCATCACCTAAGCAGTGATGGACTATCATCACCCAAGCAGCAATTGCCTACCATCACCCAGGCAGTAATGGACTATCATTACCCAAGGAGCAATGTCCTATCATTACCCAGGCAGCAATGGACTATCATCACCCAGGCAGTAATGGACTATCATCACCCAGGCAGTAATGTACTATCATCACCCAGGCAGTAATATCCTATCATCACCCAGGCAATAATGGACTATCATTACCCAGGCAGTAATGGACAGTCATCACCCAAGCAGTAATATCCTATCATTACCCAGGCAGCACTGGACTATCATTACCTAGGCAGTAATGGACTATCATCACCCAGGCAGTAATGTCCTATCATCACCTAAGCAGTGATGGACTATCATCACCCAAGCAGCAATTGCCTACCATCACCCAGGCAGTAATGGACTATCATTACCCAAGGAGCAATGTCCTATCATTACCCAGGCAGCAATGGACTATCATCACCCAGGCAGTAATGGACTATCATCACCCAGGCAGTAATGTACTATCATCACCCAGGCAGTAATATCCTATCATCACCCAGGCAATAATGGACTATCATTACCCAGGCAGTAATGGATTGTCATCACCCAAGCAGTAATATCCTATCATTACCCAGGCAGCAATGGACTATCATCACCCAAGCAGCAATGGACTATCATCACCCAGGCAGTAATGGACTATCATCACCCAGGCAGTAATGGACTATCATTACCCAAGCAGTAATGGACTATCATTACCCAGGCAGTAATGGACTATCATTACCCAAGCAGTAATGGACTATCATTACCCAAGCAGTAATGGACTATCATTACCCAAGCAGTAATGGACTATCATTACCCAGGCAGTAATGGACTATCATTACCCAGTCAGCAATGGACTATCATCACCCAGGCAGTAATGGACTATCATTACCCAGGCAGTAATGGACTATCATCACCCAGGCAGCAATGGACTATCATCACCCAGGCAGTAATGGACTATCATCACCCAGGCAGTAATGGACTATCATTACCCAGGCAGTAATGGACTATCATCACCCAAGCAGCAATGGACTATCATCACCCAGGCAGTAATGCCCTATCATCACCCAGGCAGTAATGGACTATCATCACCCAGGCAGTAATATCCTATCATCACCCAGGCAGCAATGGACTATCATCACCCAGGCAGTAATATCCTATCATCACCCAGGCAGTAATGTACTATCATCACCCAGGCAGTAATATCCTATCATCACCCAGGCAGTAATGTACTATCATCACCCAGGCAGTAATATCCTATCATCACCCAGGCAGTAATGTACTATCATCACCCAGGCAGTAATATCCTATCATCACCCAGGCAATAATGGACTATCATCACCCAGGCAGTAATATCCTATCATCACCCAGGCAGTAATGTACTATCATCACCCAGGCAGTAATATCCTATCATCACCCAGGCAATAATGGACTATCATCAACCAGGCAGTAATATCCTATCATTACCCAGGCAGTAATGGACTATCATTACCTAGGCAGCAATGGACTATCATCACCAAAGCAGTAATGGGGTGTGCACACAAGCAGCAATGGGCGATCATTACACAAGCCGCAATGGGCTATCATCACCAAAATAGGCTAACATTGCCTCAATGGGCTATCATCACCAAAATAGGCTAACATTGCCTCAATGGGCTATGATCACCAAAATAGGCTAACATTGCCTCAATGGGCTATGATCACCAAAATAGGCTATCATTGCCTCAATGGGCTATTATCACCCAAGCAGCGGATTTTACAATTGAGACGAATTGAAGTCATCTGTTTTTAACTGAAGAACTATGTATATTAATGCTGAAAGTTGGTTTTGAAATGCCGCCACGATAATAAATTCTGCCTCGCTAACCACATCCGGAAATGAATTTAACATATATTTTATGTGATGAACATATATACCCTAGACTTACAATGTGAATTAGCCATCTGAAGATCGCAAAAACTAAATTTGAGTGACAGCTTAAGACTTGTTTATTATTGCTCTGCTACTAATTATGCATTGAGCACTGTTCTCCCCATTCAGACATATGTATATGTATACTAACATTTTAGATACAGTCAGGTGATGACCTACTATATATCTTGCCTTGATATCCCATGAGTAAGAATATTGATTCTAAATGTCAGGATTGAATTTATTTATTTTTCAGGACTGTTCCACTCATTACTTTTGAACTCCTATATAAATATAATTGTATTTGTATTCAATAAAATTGATTAACTCACTCAAATTGATTAGCTCACTCACTCACTCACTCACTCATTCACTCACTCACTCACTCATTCACTCACTCACTCACTCACTCGCTCGCTCGCTCGACCGCTCATTCACTCACTCACTCACTCACTCACTCACTCACTCACTCACTCACTCACTCACTCACTCACTTACTTAAACTTACATACACATTCGCTCTCATAAGGGCGGCCCTTTTTATTTTTCTATTTCTCATCTCCCGACCGACCCTAACTTGCAGCTCCGACATCAGAAAAAAAAAAGTTTTTTTTATTTCCGACCGACCCCTGAGCACAGCAAAATTGTAAGGTTCCCCATGGCGTCTTAGGCCAGTTCTGCCGAGGCCACGCCCTTGCGACATTGGCCCCCTAAAATTACAAATGAAGCAATAACTTTCCCACCTTGCGTCGCTTTAGTGCATTCATTTTACGGCAGACATCAAAATTATCTAAGTCCACGGCCGGACCAGGCCAGGTTCTGACTCGACGTGAATCCCACAAGAAGTATACTGACTGCGTAAGGGAAAGTTTTGTTGACATCATATAAGATATAGTGACAACGCGCAGTTCTATAAAAAATGCCACAAAAAGATCAACTTTGATAAACTTAATCTACAAATTAAAACATTAGAGGGATTAGATGAGACGTCGAAATGGACGTCTCTCGTCACATGTTTTGTCTACTGTCACTGTCGTGACCTCTGACCTAATCACTGACGTGTGCGAAACACTGAACTTGCTACCGGAACATCTATCTGCCATGCCACAGCTCAGAAGCCTTCGTGAACCAAATTTATGGGACAGGTTGTGATTTTCATTTGATGATGGGTTAGATTAAATGAGTACATGTGTATTTTGATTCCGAAAAAGCTATGTTAGGGGATCGTGTTGCATGATGTTGACAGTGCTAGTGACACATGTGAATGTTAGGCACTGAATCAATGCGTAATCACTGGCATGGCCACTAGTGCACTATAGACGGCCGATGCATGTACGTGCGCCCGGTCAGACATGAAGAACGAACTTGTTGTGCAAATCAGAAAAAAATTAATTTACAGAGCATTAATTATTTACAGAGCATCCCAACTTTAACTTTGTTGATAGTTTTAGTTAAAGATTCAAGTTCTGAGTTTCAAGGACACCTAATGTCAGCTTTCCGTATCAAGTTTACGGTATGTATATAAACTACTAATGCTGTCATTTGATATAGCAGGACCAAATCATGATACACAGCCAGTAACGGTTAATTAATAAAAAATAAATTATTTTAAAGTTTGTTTGACTATTATTTGTAAGTTTTTCGTTCACATTTGGTACTTTTTAAAGTCAGGGATTTTTTTTCTTCAAAATGTCATGAATTTGAAGAGGGAATGATAAACACAGCAGTGTACTAACAATTTAAAAAATGAAACAAGTGGTTACAACTTTAGGATTTCTCAAAGTTTTTATTCAATCATATGTGCACTGTGACTTATTTTGAAGTTGTTCATTGTCCTTGTCTGAAAAAAGGGAATTATAAATTTTAGCACTGCTATTCATTGATATTCAGATTAAAAATTGTGACTACCTGGCTGTCCAATCTTTCTAAACAATATATCATTTATATATATATATATATATATATATATATATATATATATATATATATATATATATATATATATATATATATATATATATATATATATATATATATATATATATATATATATAACTAAAAATTACATTTTTTCTAAGGTGTAATGTGTAGTACACAATTTTCAAAAAAGAGCTTACTGGGAACTGTTATTATGAATTGAATTTTTTTATGTAGTTAGGTAATGGTCTATACGTAATGGAATATCTCAGACCACAGTATCTCTATAGTGGTCTGAGATAATTTATATGAATATTTCATAGACAATAATAATTGACCCCACTCCCTGTCAAATGACACCACTTTTTGGATCCAAGGGGCCAGTGTCCCCACTTGTTGGAAACCTTGGCAGAACACCGCCATCTAACCCCCCCCCCTCTCACCCACCCAACCCCTTTGTTATGTCAGAGCAGCATGTGTCTTTCATCATGGCAGAAGCCGTTGAGGTTTGATGAGGGACAGGGCTCAAAATTAATACTGTCACGCGGTACATTTTGCTGCAATGTAATAATAGCTCAGAATATTTCCATCATTTTCAAAATTATGCTTAAAATTGGTAAAAGTCGTACTGCATTCCTAATTTCTTGACCAGGTTTTAGCTTTAAATCAGTTGTATTATCAGGGAAATGACCGACTCCATAGCGTTTCATGACCCATGCATGACCTTTGAAGACATTCCGATGTTAACATTATTATTTTTAATTACTTTTAAACAGTAAATCCCAAAGGGGTTCTGAGTTCTAGAAATGTTTACATGTTATCTGATGGATTATTTTGACAAGTTCACACTGAAGACAAATGTTTCATAGAAGTAATGGTTTATATAAATGAAAATTCATCTAGCACACTAATGACAATCACGCAAGTGTTTCAAAAAGTTACAAACTAAAGTTCAAATTGGATAACTTGAAAATATTGTTAGCGATGACAATGCCACTTTGATTAATAGGACGAATGTATTAGTACTCCTGATAAAATCACACAATAGTTCATGGGTACAGATATACACCCATCAGGATGATAAGTATTTAATCATCTTCTTACAAAGTTGTTCTACGGACTTGTCAACCTTGCTAAAATGAAGGAAAGAGACTTGTAACAAGGAATTCAATAAAGAGAAGAGAAATGAAGTTGTATAGAGACTAACAGGACAGAAAGGACAGAGAATAGAACTGAAAAAATACATATTTTTTTTCTTGCCCCCCTTTTTTTTATTTCGCCCGCCCGACCCGCCTGACTATTCCATTGGAGATGAGAAACAAACAAAAAAACCTCACCCTAATACATGTCATAAAAGTTTCATTTCTTAACCACTAAACGATACATTAGAAATAAATCTTCGCGCAATTTTTACTGCATGACCATGGTAAGAAACTAGTTTCGTGGTTGGTCTTGCAGGTTGTGTCTCTTTTAGTGCTTTCAAAGGAAAAAATTATTATATTAGATCTTGAAATATTGATAATTTTCAAATTGATTGTGGGCGATAATTACAAGTAACGCGTGTAGTACCTGAATTTGATGACCTTTGATGTAAAAATGGGAGCATGACCACGTAAAATACCAGAAATTGTTTATAATGCTGAAATATAATGCAATTAACGATATATATCGTTAATTGCATTCTCCAGGGGAGATAACAAATTTCCATAACAACAAACATATTATTTTCAAAGCTTTTTTTACCTACCACCTTTTCTAAATATTGGATGTTTCCCGCAACGTAAACGTTATATTGAATCGTCACCCTTTTATTTTCTTTCAATTGCACCACGATTTATGTACTGTCAATTGTCAATATTTATGTGTTATCACTTTTAATTATAGTTTGCGTTCAATTCACCACAAACTGTTATATGCAACATTAACAATAACACAAGACGTGATAACAATTGTACAATGTACGCCATAGACCTAAACTTACATTCTTCAAAACAATATTTTACAATATTGTCAATTGGATGTATTTGACCATTTATCCTAATTAACAAGCAAAATCTGTCTGTCTGTCCGCCTGTCCGTCCGTATGTATGTATGTATGTATGTATGTATGTATGTATGTATGTATGTATGTATGTATGTATGTGTATGTGTGTGTATGCATGCATGTATGCATGTATGTGTGTATGTATGTATGTATGTATGTATGTATGTATGTATGTATGTATGTATGTATGTATGTATTTTCTCTGTGTCTGTCTTCCTGTCTCCCTGTCAGCCAGCCTGCCTGTCAGTCTCTCCAAAGTTTGTTATAAAGTCTTCTCTCCTAAATGTGCCATAAAACAGTTGTTGCTGTTTCTTTTTAAATAATAAGAGACATTCCAATGTCTTTTTTTCAGGTAAATCAACAATCTGTTATTTTCCCATACATGAAGACAGTATTCAGGATTGATATAATTTTTGACTTCTATTTAAAAACTGTGTACGATGACTCCTGTGAATGTTTGAGTTTTCTTCAACAAGGTAACAGTAGAGTTAGGGTTTTTGATTTCAGAGACACATCCTATCTTAAAGCCGTTTAAGGATTTTTATAAAGGCACCAGTCAGTAGATCGATCGGATCGATCGATCGATCGATCAATCTATCTATCTATCAATCGATTCATCCATCTATCTATCTATCTATCTATCTATCTATCTATCAATCAACAAACCAATCAACAAACCAATCAACAAACCAATCCACCTAAACACCCGTCAATCCACCCACCGACGGTACAATCCATCTATCCGTCCGTCCATCAACCACCAACGCATGCATTCGTTTATAAACAATTTATTTGAATAATATATATTAATTCAGTTTGACTTCTTATGCTATCTTTAAAATTAGAAGTAAACCTCATACCAATGAATCTCACAAAATCAGTCTTCTATCCAATCATTTCTCTTATCATCTTTGACTTTTTTAAAGCTAACATATTGCCATTGTAGTAGATGGGGCTGTATATAATAATTCTATGGCTTAGTCATCCATGGTTAAATTAACCCTATCACAAACAAGTGGTCATTAGCAAACACTTCTACCGAGAGGGTCTCGAATTCCATATCGTTAAGGAAGTCTGCCCACATATTTCACTTTGTTACGATTACTTCATAGATACACTGTTACACAGTAATTTCAGACCGTGGGGTATACGATGTACTATGCAATGTGTGGGCTCAAATAGAATTAGGCCTAAGAGGAGGGCCGTGGTTTGAATAAACGGTTATATCACAAGGGCTTGGAATTGGCCATATTTGTTTACAAATATTATTTTTTTTTTTTTTTACTTTTAGGCCAATAAAATGTTTCTGGTCAGCTCGCATCACTTCAATACCGTTGGTCTTTATTGTGTTTGTCCAGCCCATGCAGTCTGCAGATCCATGGGGAAACACAAAATTAACCCTCCTTACTTCAGTAAAGACAATTGCAGAGCCAATCATGAAGAAGCAAATGACATCTGCCCCACATACACACTAATTTCTTAAAAGTTCTAAATGAAAAGAACAGTAACTGTCATAAATAGATTGAGGGACAGGTTTTTGTTGAGAATATAAAAAAACATCGCATGGTCGCATCACTTTAGACGAAATGTCCTGACCAGAAACAATTTTTTTCGGCCATATTTTGACATTTCTTTAGCTTTTTAAAAACATCTTTTCCCTAAAGGTGCCATGTAATAAAGCAACGATTTGAAATGTTGGTGTTGTGGGTTTTTTCTAATCAATTTTAACTCATCTTTTGTTGGCGTAATAAACCAGCTTTAGTATGACTACCTTATTAATTATTTATGAGTTAGTTCTACTGAGCACCCTCAAACCAGTGGCACTTCCTCGTCCCCACTCACCATCAAAAGGTCTTTAAAAAATGTAAAAGTAAACAATACGCACAAAATAAATATTTGTAAACAAATATGACCAAACCCAAGCCTCTGTGGTTATATGTAGCTAAATGTTTATGGAAAATTCTTGTTTTAAATAAAGTCCATACAATTCATTGGGCTAAATGTGACTTATTTGTCGCATAAACATATCAACATATTACATTCCAGAATTGTTGACATTCCCTGAACATTACACAACAGTTGTTACTTTCTACGCAGGTCACCATTTCTCTTCGTAACTTGAGTCATTGCTTTGGCATAAGCGAACAAAATGACATTCGTTCAGTTGATAATTAATATTAATAATTAAATCAAATCGTGAGAATGGTTATGAATACATTTAGTGGTTACCTCTCATTGCAGCATCTCTGTGACTAGATTTAAATCGTACGTCACTGTTAAATGTCGCTTTATAAGAAAGTAACAACATCTTTTTTAATCCCTTTTCTTTCAGTAGTTTATTATCTTATATATGACGTCATCTACGAAAAATATGCCAGCACAGATAAATTCCAAATGAGATTACTTAATTTAAAATGGCAGTTTGCTTGGCTTTATTTAAAATTGTTTTGTAAAATATTATGATGACCTTTCAATATTATACACACTGGGATGTGTATTCAATTATCTGATAGTTATAGGACACGTCAGAGGACATTAACTGAAAATAATGGGACAGTGTTGGGTAAAGCTCAAACTTAAATTTTCCGCTAATTATCAGTCATAGTGCCTTGTGTGTAGCTGTACAGATAACAATAAAACCACTAATTGACAGGGCCATTTTTGTAAAGGCAACCTGCACATGACCACCAAATGGCAAAAATAGTTTCCTACACATAGAGACTGTCAGTGAAAGGAAGCGACGTTACCCTTAAATCGACGTTACCCTTGAATCATGTATAATACCACCTTTAGCTTTAGTTTCTCTATGTACTTATTTCACAGCGAAGTACTCGAAATAATTAACCAGTGTGAAAGGTAGAATTATATCGTGATGAAAAAAGATCTGCAAAGGGTTAGGGTAGACGGAGAGGATCCCGACGGAAGTGGCAATGGCACATCATCACGGTATCGAACAGATGTGACTCAGATGTATCCATGGAATCATGAATTGACCCTGAGCAAAATATCAAATTCCAATCTCCTTCTCTCTTACAAATCTTCATATTTCCATATTCCTTTATTTACACCAAACTGATACCGGTGTCATGTTCGATTCTCAAACCACCCTGGCTTTAATTTTTCGTTCGCTTGCGGGGATATCCTATACAGTTGAATCTGATATAATGATACTAATATCAATAGGCGGAAGCCGCTCGTACTGTTTAAACCCATTGAGAAAGGAAGAAGTTTTGGGCTAAATGGACGTTAAGTAGATTTTTGTGTGTTTCATTTCAAGGATACATAATAATTTACCATTCACAGCTTCAAACAAATGAAGATAAACCAACACCATTTTAGCACGGAAATTGAACGTTCACGAAATGTTGCTATAGTAACCTGTTGGAATATTTTATTCAACTCTCTTTCTGTTTTCTATATCAGTCAGTATTGCTTACCTCATGACACTCTGTTCAGAGGTCAAGCGTTAGTCAGGTTTTTCAAACCATTTGATTTTTTTTTGTTAGCCAATGAAGTTGAAGTTGTTGTTGTTGTTGTTGTTGTTGTTGTTGTTGTTGTTGTTGTTGTATTTCCCATACAAGCGACTGTGGGAAGACGCCAATTTTAACATAACTGAGAAAGTTTTTACCGTAGCATTAGGGTAATGTGTGTATGGCACTGCAGTTGCTATTAATCGATTGATACCAATTGTGTTGTAAACATGACCGTAATTCGGGCTGTCCTGTTTGACATAACACGGGTGTGGACGTATCTCTGTAATCACATGGGTGTATGAATATTTAGACGTATCTCTGTAATCACACGGGTGTATGAATATTTAGACGTATCTCTGTAATCACATGGGTGTATGAATATTTAGACGTATCTCTGTAATCACATGGGTGTATGAATATTTAGACGTATCTGTGTAATCACACGGGTGTATGAATATTTAGACGTATCTGTGTAATCACACGGGTGTATGAATATTTAGACGTATCTCTGTAATCACACGGGTGTATGAATATTTAGACGTATCTGTGTAATCACACGGGTGTATGAATATTTAGACGTATGTCTGTAATCACACGGGTGTATGAATATTTAGAGTATCTCTGTAATCACACGGGTGTATGATTATTTAGAGTATCTCTGTAATCACACGGGTGTATGAATATTTAGACGTATGTCTGTAATCACACGGGTGTATGAATATTTAGAGTATCTGTGTAATCACACGGGTGTATGAATATTTAGACGTATCTCTGTAATCACACGGGTGTATGAATATTTAGACGTATCTCTGTAATCACACGGGTGTATGAATATTTAGACGTATCTCTGTAATCACATGGGTGTATGAATATTTAGACGTATCTGTGTAATCACACGGGTGTATGAATATTTAGACGTATTTGTGTAATCACACGGGTTTATGGATATTTAGACGTATCTGTGTAATCACACGGGTGTATGAATATTTAGACGTATGTCTGTAATCACACGGGTTTATGAATATTTAGACGTATCTCTTTAATCACACGGGTGTATGAATATTTAGACGTATCTGTGTAATCACACGGGTGTATGAATATTTTGACGTATGTCTGTAATCACACGGGTGTATTTATATTTAGACGTATCTGTGTAATCACATGGGTGTATGAATATTTAGACGTATCTCTGTAATACAATATATTGCAGCTGTAAAGCGAGAGAGTGCAAATCCAGAGATATGATTGGTCAATAAATAAATATATCAATGCTAAAATCGTAGTATCATGGGTATAGAACAAGTCCCAAATTGAGGTGATTCTCCCCTCCCCCTCCCCCTCCCCGGCCGTAAAACTTAATCGAACCCTATAAAGCACGGAGCTAGCCATACAACAATCAACTTACCATGACTGTACAAAATAAACAGAATTGCATTTATTCTCTGCCATGGAATAAATTATTGGGTTTCACGGTACTACTGTACATTTATTGACACTGTCGTGTATTTCATATCGCTATCGTACATATTCGAAGAAGAAAATAATATTAACATTCAATAAGCATACGCTGAGATTCCAGGGCTAGTCTTTAACTATATTTATATCCCGATTTTCAAAGTTTCATTACAAATTTCAATATATCTGTGTATATGATATACCAGAATAATTATTGCGAACACAATCCCAATCCTTAGGGTTGATACACTGGTTTGTTTTAATGTCACACAAGTATTTTAGTGGTCGGAGATTTCACCAATTGAGTCCAAATAATTATGTATTTGCCCACGCTCTTGCGTACGTCACGGTGCATTCCACCAACGCATGTGTTATAACATCCCAAGGGGGTAAGGCTAACTTATCCTTTATTTACACCAAACAATGTTAATAAATGTCGACTACACGTATGTATTTGCAGTCACGTGGTGTGATCTATGTTGATTTCACCTCCCAGCGATAATAACCACTAAGACACAACTCTGTCATAGGTTTATATACATACCGGAGTTTTCCGAAATCTAGCCCTGGGCCACTATTCGGAAAATCGGCAAATTCGGAACCACAACAGAGGAACTAAATAGAAGCCCAGGGCGATTATTTGGCAGTGTTTTAATCAAGCCAAAAAAAAATGCATTCGTCCACTCTCGCAGAGTAGGTATTGCCCAGATTTGCAATCTTGGGTTTTACCTATCCGAGAGTAAAGAAGTCACAGTACGAAAAATCCTCCATTGTACTGCACTTGACTACACTATTACCGAGTAAGTGTGGTACCCTCAGATTTAACATGTTGAAACCCAAACCAAACGGCCCTTTTCAGGGCCACCACATACTCCAAAAAGAGAACTACCATTACCGAGCCACCGGCCAGCATTTTGTTGTCTGTCATCACTGTACGATCGTTTTATGATTGGGTAATTAAAAGTATTTTTTCCCTTGGAGACAAAAAACTACCAAACAAACCATCCCCACTCAATCCATGCTGTAAATCTCCATGAACTCATTTATACATGACATTACACATTACATCAACTCTCACTTGATGTTAAATTCACTTTGTGTGCCCACTCGTAATGTAACATGCAAATTACCCTGACCTATTTTTAGATGCAGTGTGTCATTGACAGTGACGTCTGCGGATCATCCTGAGTCATCTGCCAGCTTGATGATCGATGTCAGCACAAAAGTGTCTGTACCTACCTTCACGGTCACATTCTTCTCGAGGAAAAAACGTCCATTTTTTATTGGCACTCTAAGTTTATGGTTTTTTCAGCTGAACATTCGAACTAAATAAAATCTAACGTTACCAATATAACAAGGCAAAATTCTTGCCGTAGTGAATCTGAAAAACCAAATAGACGCCCACTCGCCAAATAATCGCCCATGGGCGACTTTACGGATGGGCTTGTTTTCGGAAAACTCTGGTACATGTAATACCCCTAACCTCAGACTACTAAAAAGACTAAGGCTTGGACTGAAAGAACAATAGTGTGAGCCGTTCGTTTTTCTGTTGGCCAACGTTGAACTTGTATGGTATGCCATTGCGGCTGCAACCTAGCCCGAGATAAAACTAGTAGATGCCAGTTTATATCAGTCTGGAGGCTAACCGTCTTCTGAGGTTGTCTTCCAACTTCCAAATTCTTTTCCAATAGTTCCAACGAATAGGTTCTACACTAGATTTACTTAGTCTAGTTTCCTATACGTGTTACGATCACTACAATAATCTCTGAGCATTTCTCCATGTCCTCAACTCTACGTTGATGGAATTTTAGGTTTCATCCTGTGATGTGCTATGGAAGGTGTTAATTACGTTATGTACTTTCGGATTGGTGTCATTAGTGTCTAGAGACAACGTGCTGAAAAAGGGGGGAGGGGGAGGGGAGACGTGGTGTGAAAAAACGCTCTGTGTACGTTTGCCCCTTAACGTGTTATAATCCTTCTTATAAGATGGCATAGACAGTTTACAGCCCTCTTTAGAGTGACACACGCTACGCCCTTATTTGTCACTCCGAAGCGGGCTGTATGTATGTATGTATGTATGTATGTATGTATGTATGTATGTATGTATGTATGTATGTATGTATGTGTTTGTATATGTGTGTGTGTTCGCGCGCGTGTATGTATGTATGTATGTATGTATGTATGTATGTATGTATGTATGTATGTATGTATGTATGTATGTATGTATGTATATGTTGTTGGTGGCTGAGTGGTTAAACCACTTGCTTCTTATCTTACCACTGCGGTCGGGGTTCGAACCCCATTCAGGGTTCGATTAAATTTACCACGCTGTAAGTAAGAAGAGTGTCGTTCAGTTTGACTCTACCGAACAACGCAGGTTTTCCCCGGGTACTCCGGTTTCCTCCTGCATTAACACTGAACCCATGAGCGATGGCCCTCACTGGACTTCTTGGGAGACAAGTGTTTATATGCTTAAAGAACTATCCAGTATAAATAAAGATTATTATTATTATGTAATACGTATGTATGTATGTATGTGTGTGTGTGTGTGTGTGTGTGTATATGGATGGATGGATGTATGTATGTATGTAGATACTGTTTACATTATATTCTATCCTTACATTTTACACGTATACATTGTGGGTTTATTATATTATTGTACTTGTCCTATGTTAGCAACACCACGTTATTAATAACAATGTAAGTTTGTTTAATTTGTTTTTTATCCAACTATGGCTAAAATTACAACGCAAAGCTGACATTTATCTCATATGTCAAACTGAACTTGTTAGGTGAAAAATCACTAATAAAATAAACGAAGATTGAAAGTAATTAAAAATTGTAAAGGACCATGAACTGTATCAGCCATTTGACATAAGAACGTCTGCCAATGATCACGTTGTCGTAGAAAAATATTTTATTAACAGAATTAACAAGCGAGTGTCTAATGATATGAACGATTTTGGCGACAACATTCATTTGCCATACATCCCACAATAATAGATAGATGGCAATGATTCTTTATCAATGTGGTATTCCGTCTTTATATCAAACCTCTAATGACCCCCCCCCCCCCCGTCATTTGTAGTTATAGGTCAAATATACCAAACTTCATAAATTATTAAAACATTAGTTGTAACTTGATGGCAAAATCATTGTCTATGTTGATATCCATATCACAAAGGGATAGCTATGTGACACTTTAATGGAAAATCCCATTAGTATCAAAGTGGTTGACATGTATCTACAGGCAAACTACGCCGCTATGAGTGATTACTACAAAGGATTTTGTATTTTGTCCATACAGGTGCATTATTTTGGTTGTCAAGTTCACCATGCAATATGCATTTGTATTTTGCCGCAGGTGTATTGTGTGGGTTGTCAAGTTCACCATACAATATACATGACCATGTCATATTTCCCTTCAGGCTAACAAGCTGCATATTAAGGTTTGAATTGTGTGACACAGGTGAGGCCGATTTCATCTTTTAAGCTCTAATTCTTTATAAGGGGACAAGAAACGTCTTTCTCACCAACCCTGCATTGCACTGCATCTTTAATATAGGGTTCAGTGAAGAAAAGTTGCATATTGCGATTTTACAAGATGTGTTATACACCGATGCGAGGCATTATGGGCAGTAAACAAAACTGGAAGCGTCATACCTCTTGAAACAATTGCCCTAACAATATGGTTATGGGTCCTGCGTTTATTTTCCATAATGATTGGCTACAATAGGCGGCCAGATATGCCAGTTTTCATACTTGTTTAGTTACCCTGTGTAGTCAATAATTATAATTTTGATAGTGCTAATCCGGGATCTTATAAAGTAGATGCAAGACAGTCAAGCAGTCCACACTGAGTCACGAAAAAAATAGTCATGTGAATATTACATATATATGGGGTGGTCATCATGTTTTAGAATTAAGTGATGGGGGGGGGGGGCAGCCTGTTTTTGTTTTACAGATAGGGGGGGGGGGGGGGGTCAGTGACTTTTTGTCGGCTCGATTTAAGAATCCACCGTTCCCCCCCCCCCCCGGCTGGAGAAACTGACCGGTCTTTAAAGGAATATGGCGGAGACCACACTCATGCACATACAAGTACACTCAGAGAATAATAAGGAGAGGCAGAAAACAAACCAACGGGTCTTCAGCTTTCGCGTAGGCGTAAGACATTTGGCCGATATCATTATCCTATATATAAACTAGGCAACACTGTGAATTCCTAATATGCAGATTATAAACAGAAAACACTGGTCAGGTATTAAAAACACAGTATACGTAACCATGGTTACTTTTGCCCACCTACTAAATCTGACAAGTGACTGTTAAATCAACCTACATTGGTTTTATGAAGCCCACAAACACATGTAATCTTTGTAAGCTATTTTGGAAAAATGAAAATAGAAGTAATCACATAATGTAGGCATGAAGCATGATAGTACAACCTAGAACTAAGATTAATTTATATTTAAAGGGTTGACAGCAAACTTGTCTTTAAGAATACAATATAAATTATTGATTTTATCTATACAACTGTAAACAAAATTATTTGAATTTCTTTTTATCAGCACAGTATCACGACGTTGTTAACAGTTAGTATTCAAACACAAATCATGAAACAGTAATTCAAGTCTAAAATATCAATTCAAATGTCAAAAATATGCAAATATTCTAAAAAAGTACGATAGCTTCAACACGCTACAATCGTCAATATAAAAGTTAATCACAAAATAACATGGCATTGCATTATTCAATATATCGAATTCACAGCTAGTTACATTGCTATCTGACCTTATGGGAAAACCTATATTACTCGTGAGCTGATTTTATGGATCTTTTACTTTCGAGACTACTAGATCAGAGTTCCCTAGATAATGAATAATACAACGTGACAGAAGATACAGTTTGATTTATGTTAGGATATGATGCTTCCCCTCCCCCGAGATATGCTTCTCGTTGAAGAAAATCATTGCTGGCTAGATAGTTTGTAGAAAACTGCTGTATTTACAGAAATCACGATTTCATGGCGTACTGAGACTGCTGTCTTTCTTGCAAGAAACGAGTAAATATTCAGAAATGTTAAATCTAGTTCAAAAAGTGCCCCCCCCCCCGTCTGACATTACCCTTGGCAAATTTGTATTCACAGTAGGCGTTTGATGAGCATAAAACGATTTCAGCTGCCGAAGTGTGCCAAGGCGAGACAACTCGGCGAATATCCACTCGTTTTAATATCATGCATGAAAGATTTTATGATTTGAGATTGAGCTTGAAAATAATGTATTAATTAATAAGTTTGCTTCATGATATGACTCATATCTGTCCACTAAATATTCAAATTTACATTGAAAGCGTTGGTTGATCTATGTCACCACGTAATCAGGTAATCCATTCCATGCACAACACGCTAACTGGAAACATTCTCTTCTCAGTTGCAATATTGAGCTGCTTTTTTCCTTCCGTAAGGAAGGAGATACTTTAGGGGGTGAAAAGTCTGTGTCTGTCTGTCTGTCTGTCTGTCTGCCTGCCTGCCTGTCTGTGTCATCGTTTTCTCCAAAACGGCTGGCTCAATTCAATTGAAATTCGACACGTGTTCCGTAGGGTAACTGGAAGAAATGATTAGGTTTTGGTAAACATTTCATGAGCAATTAACGTAATTAATGGTTTTTGTTAATTAGGCTGTATCTCATGAATGCACGCTTCAAATTCATTATAACTAAATACATATATTTGTGATACCAAAGCGCATCTGTTCAGAAATTATTAACGATTTAGCTTTTAGTTTTAATAAGTTATTGGCATATTTTAGGTAATTAGATGTGGTGGCCACACAAAAGAAAGTTTTTGTTGCTGTTCAGAAAACGTTGCCTAAAGTGGTGTGACGACACAATTTTTTTTGTTAATTGTTCATGATTAGTTCTGCAGTGTCTTCCCTGAAGTAGCAATTAATGTTGGGAGAGTTATTTTGTGTTTTCCCTTTGATCTGCAGTGTGCATTGGCTGGACAAACACGAGAAAGAAGAACATCGAGGCGGGGTATTTAATTGATACAAACTCACCAGAAAACATTTCTTTATTTTTCTTGGCTTAAAAACACCTACGGTGAGATCTATGCTACAACTTTATATAAATGTTTCCCATTATTACATGTGTGGTTGGCCGTAAGATCGCATCTGCAGGCAATCATGCTAGAGATTTCACCTACATAACTTCATACGATCTCTTCACTATTTCAAAATTGGAAATTCTGTTTTTATTTCGTTCATACTCCCGCGGCCGAGCAGCCTAGGAAGTTGCCAGCGAAAACTGTACCAATGTCGGTGAAATCATAAATATTGGCATTCAGCAGGTGATATTCTAAATTTACTGGTATATAAACGGTGAAATTTCACATTTACAGGCATTTTACTGGCAATTTTGAAGGTCACACTTGCAAGTAATTTATACGTCGCAGTGTAGACGAAATATTCTTACTGACGTCCTCTGACTTCAATGTGTCAAAACATACAAGGTTGTTGATGTTAGTTTTGATTGACACTTCCTGGCATTTAGATAACAATGGACGACCATTCACATATGAGCAGTGTACTCAGATTTGATAAGTTTGTTATGCTGTTGTACAGACTATGTCACAAGCTTCGATTTTGACACAATATGCCCTTGCCTGATTTTAAAAGATTTTAGTTCAACGTCTCCCCTCAAATCATGACTGTTTGACCGAGTACCTACAATACAGCGGAAAACCACCAGTTCCAGTATGTCGAGTAAACGACATAGTCATTTCAGGTACGAGTGATGGAAAGGATGAACAACCCACTAATTGCAACAAGACAACAGGCAACGTTTCAAATGTGGTGGCTTGAAAAGTTAAATCGTCAGAGTCTGGAAAATCTAAAGATGTAAAATGTGTACGATGGCTTAAACATTTTGAGTGGATGAACATCCATACCAGTGAAGACAGCAAGTACCTAATAGATGACAGTATTTAAATTCTCGAAAAAGAAGTCTGATTTCGCTTTGGAACGGGCAAAAGTGGACTCCATTTCGCAATTTAGTGACACACTTTCGAGCGAATTCAAAGACATGTATTTAGCAAAACCAGCTACGACCAGTCCCTTGGTGAAAGCCCTTGGTATAACTAGTACTTAAAGGGTGCTAACAAAATAGCAGAATTGAAAATAAAGATAAATATTGCCTATATGATAGCCAAACAAGAACTGCCATTTTCACTATTTCCGAGTTATTGCTACTGCTCAGAAAAAAATGTCGTCAGTATTAAATCCAACCTATAATAACACTCAGAAATGCCCAGAGATAATTGGAACAATTGCTAGATGAATCAGGAATGACTTAGCTAACGATATCAGAAACGAAGCTAAATATATTTTAAATCTATATGTGACAATGTTGATGAAAGTCGGAAGCAGAAACTTATTGGATTTGGAGTAGATGGTGCGTCTGTCAGTGCAGTGACCAAGTAGAGCAATGATACCGTATCACTTCACTGTAAAGTTGCTACACTGTTACGATGCTCACCATGAAGTATGTATAATTTCTTATGCGTAATAGTAATGTTATGAGGGTTTGAATTCAGTTTATTATTTGCCATCGAAACGGGTGTACAAATCCCGGGTATGTAGGGGATCAGGAATGCCGAGTGAAATCGAGGATGGCAAGCTTTCCTGTGCGGAGAATATTTTTGACAACTAGCTTTCACTGTGACTTGACAAATCACAGATATAGAGCTGAATTTCTTGCATAAATCATGACATTGCAAGACTTCTAATCTTGTATAAATCCCAGCTGACTGCAGCATAGTTTGCTAATAGTAAACACTATATATATATTGATAGTCAACATTCCCCTTTCCTGTGAGTAACTCATGGCGTTGATAGTCAACATTCCCCTTTCCTGTGAGTAACTCATGGCGTTGATAGTCAACATTCCCCTTTCCTGTGAGTAACTATGGCGTTCAGTTAGTTCTCTCCTCTTAGATGTCTCTGCTTCAGTAACAACAGATTCAAATTTCGCAGTCTGTCCTTATATGGCAAAACTCTAATGTTATGTACCATTATAGCTGTTCGGAGTCTGCACTTCTTTTCTAAATGATCAATATATTTGATTCGGTATGGATTCCAAGCTTGAAAACAAAATATTGTGACTTCGTGTACAAGATTCCAAAACATTCGTTGTCTTACTTATTACGAATCATCATCCATTGTTTATCGATGTCAAGGGTTAGCATGGCCAATATGTATTCTTTTACATTTCCCCACATAACACTTTAACAGCCAATGGCATGACTAATTCCGTAACATTTTAAATCTTTTGCAATATAGCTTGGTCAAACTCTGTAGTAAGAGTTCTTCAAATCTTTGAATCGTCAGCGTTGACTGTTTACTTGTTCAGGTATGTCGTTAACACATATCTCTGGGGTACGCCACTTCCTCGGTCCCACTTACATCCATCCATATAGATTTGGATCCAAGTAAGGATACTCTCACACGCCTTCGCACAAAATATCTTTGATCCACTGAAGAATCCTTCCATTTAGATTATAAGCTAGTTTACATAATGAGTCTCCTGTGTGGCACAGTGTCAAATGTCAAATGTCTTTTGGTAGTTCAAGTAAACAGTCTCTATTCCATGATCGTTATCAAATATTTTTGTCCATACTTCGGGCATGATCTATCGTGTTGCTTACTAGTAACCAAATTATACTAATCAATATGGCTCAAAACATGATCTGATTTAAAAATCTTGCATGAAATGCAAGCATTAATGATACCGGCCTATAAATATCAGTCAGCTTTGAATCAGTTCCCCTTTTTTAAAATAAGAGTGATTTCCGTTATTTTCCAATTTGGTACAACTTTGTCCTCACATAGGGTTTTGAGGTAAATAACATATAATGGAATGGGTACAATCTTTCATTAACGTCAACGGGGTGTCTTTGGTCTGACCCTTGAGATTTGACAGGCTTTAGAGCAACAAGATTTTCATACACATCACACTATCTAAACTCAATGTCAAAAATTGTACATTGATCACTTAATTACTCTATTGGCAAATACTGGAGGTTACGGTCTCATACTTGAAAAAGTCATTTAAGTATCTACTGTATCTTTATTTGATACTGCCCCCCCCCCCCCTCTCCCTCCCTTCGTCCTTGCCAAATTGAGGAACACCTCAGTACTTTAAAGTGTTGGTGCTTTCGAACATACCCATAAAATGTCTTGGGATTCTTCTTAAAGTCTCTCACAAGATGTTTTCCATAGTTAGACTTTGCTCTCTTACACAAGGATGTCGTCAAATTCATTTGTTTTGTTTTACATCATTTACATTATCAGTATCTCTTGTGCAGTTCTAAACTCTGTCTGAAGTTAAGAGAAATGGCTGTTGGTCATAGTGACCGACATAAATAAAAAAAACTACTGGTTCTTACTCGATATAGCTTATGACTTCGATCTACAGATAATCCCCAAAGATCAAACTTTCTTATGTTTTCTATTGCTGTAATAAAAATTAGATATTACACAATCAATGCATGGTTTACCATTAACGATAATTTATTCCATCTATAAAATCTCTTCTGTTATTCACAATGTATCATATACAAATGCATATACAAAGACTACAGATAACGTGGATGAATAAATTATTACCTGCAATTAACAGTCCTCTCGCTCCGCACTGCCAGATTCAGCACATGAATGCCTAATATATGTCTAAATGTATTGGACGTTGACATCACAATTATTCAAGACAATAATAATTCAACCAATCACGTGTATTCTAACATTATAGTAAACGTTGTATGCTACGTCACTGTCGTAAACTTGACACCAACAATGCTCTGACTCCTGATGGGTCAGCAAAGTAAGCATAAAACAGGTACCATGAGGTCAGATTCATGTTTGTAAAATTTGGATATATATCCATACATTGAATACATGTTATTCATTGACTTCAAATTTCATTTGGACATAAGAACCAACAGATAGCTGTAACTCAACAAAACTGCTGGTCCTTATCCAAATCTGTTGATCTCTGACCAATGGATCTACGTTATGGAAATCTCAGTGTTGATATCTGACCAATGGACCAACGTTAACTTCGCCCATTGGTCCTTATCCAAATCTGTTGATATCTGACCAATGGACCAACGTTAACTAATTTATAACTAACTAATAATTGTTCCTAAAGCATGTTTCCAAAGAACTCGCTTCTACACCTGTTTTGTCACTCAAGGTGGCTTATTTTGTATTTTGTTTTGTCGTTGCCTTTTCTCTAGATCATATTCTTTTGCTAGTTATAGTTTGTTGATACAATTCTTGAATGTTTCCTACGAACCATTTATATCTTGATTCAGACACAGACTACCCCCAATCCATCGTCATGATCATATTTTCAATTTGCTGATAGTCGCCTTCCCCAAAGTTTTTTTCTAATTGGTACTGTCTGCTAAAATCTAGATCCATGTAGCTAGAATATATACAACAATAACAAACCAACGTGATCGCTCTTACCTAATATTGTCCAATATACAGTCTTTATTAGTACAAATAAGGTCGAATATTGATAGTACTTGTCCTTCACGGAAACATGTATGTTCAGTAACGTACTAATCCAAAAATAGATTCTGCATTTTTTTTCTAAAAACTTGTATGACAAGCTACTTTCTCCACAACTTGTGTGGTAGGAAACAAAAACGACATCTCCTAAATTACAGTCACCCAACAGTATCAGTGAAGCCTTGACAGCATCTATTGAATGTCTTGTTACTAGAATCACTACTCGTTGATCTATATTAAACATACACCAATTAAGACTTAGTCTCGGTGGTCCAAACTAACAGTACACCAGGTAGACCACTGCATCGATTTGTGAACCATCAACATCACTCCCCTACCTGTAGATGTGTGAACCATCAACATTACTCCCCTACCTGTAGATTTGTGAACCATGAACATTACTCCCCTACCTGTAGATTTGTGAACCATTAACATTACTCCCCTACCTGTAGATTTGTGAACTATCAACATCACTCCCCTACCTGTAGCATGTCTCCTATCGTGTCTATATATTTCATAATCTGAAGTTGCGCTTATTGTGTCATTGATTTCCTCTTTAACCCATGTCTTTGCTATTCCATAAATGTATGGCTGATATTCCGCAATCACTGCCACGAACTCATCCATCTTATTGATATACTTTAAGTATTAGTAGCTGTTAAAACATGACCACCCTGTTCAAAACACTGACAAGCCCCCTGGGGACGTCGATATTGAAATATCTGAGACTTTGTTTGAAAAGATTTTGGTGAATTCCCACTAGCTACTGATGGGTTGAATATTATTGTGTATACATCAACACCAGACGAACACTACAATTGGGCATGAGAGATTACCAAACAAATACGTAATACCTCAGATCACAAAAAGATGTGGTCTGAAGTATTACAGAGCAGTTCATTTATCCTCTGTGCAATGTTTACAGATGACAAGAAGATGTCAAAGAAACAAGTCCAAATATGGATTACATACTGACAATTTGATTGATCCTCTGTGCGATGTTTATAGAATGTGAAAGGAACATGTAACGACGCGTCACTCCTGGACACACGGGTGGTATTAAACAAGAGGTGACAATGTTTATTGTATCGAGTCTATAGACATTATAGAAGTAGATTTCAACACATTGTGCATAATTGAGTCTGGTGGGAATCATTAAATTTCTAAGCCTTTTAAAAACACAGAAAAAAAGAAATCTAACAGACTTTTCTGACCTAATCACACACATGGGAATCCTAAGAAAATGTGTCATTTTGTGGAAATGTATTTGATTCTTTAATGAGGGGTCCAAAGGCAGTCCTAATGTTACGATATGGTAGTCTATAGTAAGTATTGGATACACTGTTCGCTAAATATTGATAAGCAAGAGAGAGAGAGAGAGAGAGAGAGAGAGAGAGAGAGAGAGAGAGAGAGAGAGAGAGAGAGAGAGAGAGAGAGAGAGAGAGAGAGAGAGAGAGAGAGAGAGAGAGAGAGAGAGAGAGAGAGGGGGGGAGGGGAATGTATCGACAATGCGGACAGCTATAAAGCATTATCAAATTAGAGGAATATAAGAGTTTACTTAGTGCTTTTTATTACCATCACGTTAAACCACAGTTATATTAGTCTCACGAAATATATTATGGTTAAACTAATCTAATAGTGAATGTTAATATCTCATTGAAAGGGAAGATAGAGTTTAAGGATAGGAAGAGGGCAGTGGGGAGTATGCCGATATGAGAAGAGGGGAAAGGGGAGACGGCCACGTTAGTTTCTGGGCAGTGGGAATGTGGGTTCAGCAGGAGGGTCGTATGTCGTGATTGTAGTGGAAGGGCAAACACAAACAGACTTCACTTTTGACAGTAATATAACCAGAAATCCTGCCAAATCCTTTTTGTTTGTTTTTCGAATGAATTTAGAAAATCGATTTGTTGACTACACCTGAACTTATATTCGTGAAATCAGAAAGTATATCATTTCCTAATACAGTGCCAACTTAACTAACGAGGCTGAAACACTGCGATATACATGACATATGATGGTTTCAAGTATACCACATTTGCCATGGAACTCGTTGATCTTTAAAGTGGTCATATGGATGAGGATTCGGTATTTATTTTGGATTTTCAATTTATAAACAATTTTATCATGGCTTCCTACTTGAAAAAGTCAGTCGAAAACAACATATGCCAAGTCCTTAAATTTGATCAATGCGTATAATGTTTACTATTGTACAGACAGACAGACAGACAGACAGACAGACAGACAGACAGACAGACAGACAGACAGACAGACAGACAGACAGACAGACAGACAGACAGACACACACACACACATACATACATACATACATACATACATACATACATACAGACGTGCGTGCAGGCAGACAGACAGACAGACAGACACACACACACACACACACACACACGCATATACATACATACATACATACATACATACATACATACATACATACATACATACATACATACATACATACATACAGACTGACATACAGCCTGGCATACAGCCTGACATGTAGGATGGACATCACAATTTCATACATTAGAAATATGTTGCAAACTCATTTTGTGATCTCGACTTTTGAAAATATAATTGCTTATGCTGTGACAGAGAATACGTAGAAATATCTCAGCCAAGCTGATGTTGATTAAAATGCGAAATGACTTTTGAAAGCAATTGCATTTTTTCTATCTGATGGGAGCTTTCAGACTCACAGGTGAACATAGACTGAATGTACGTGTACATATTACAGTGAGTGGTGATAATCTTAGTGTGGCGGCAATGTAAGTAACGTACGTGTAACACACACACACACACACACACACACACACACACACACACACACACACACACGTAACAAGGTGCCTGGCTACTAACATTAAACATAGATATGTTCTTTCTGTTTGCCCATAGGAAGTTACAACATATTCTGCCTCGTAGTCTGAGTCATTCCCCACCTTGTTGTATGCATGAATTGTGAAATGTCCTCTGAATGTCGAGTTCAGGATGAGAACTTCACAGTTCAACAACATTTGTTAAGATTTTCGATGTTTTTAGGACTTCTATGATGTTCATGTGAATGGGAGGGAAAATATGAGAGCCGATACTTCCATTGTTGCGCAACACAATGGTGTTATTACCCAAGAGTACTCGTTAAATCGTATTTGAATGAACGGATACCGATAATAAATAGTAGGCTGATTACTAACTCGTTATCTCTATTGCAGAGTACATTGAACAAGGCTCAACGGTTGAACTTGCCACTCTAGTTGCAGCATTGTTATAGCAAAGATATTAAGATGAGAATACTTGAATGGAAATAAAATCAATCATTTTTTTTCTGTGAATTGTAATCGCAAGGTGTTACTTTCTTTTTTGTTTTCAACTGTATGTATTGAGATTCGACCCTCCTCACTGCGTAGTTTATATTTTATAACGTACTAGCGAATCCAAGTCGTGCAACAGACTCCCATATACTGTGTTTTTATGTTTTCTATATCTATTAGTTTATGTAGGTGTCATTTATGTTAAACTACTCTATAATATTGAGTTAAATTGTAGTAGCAAGTCAATATGTTATCAAAGCCATGTCAAAGTTAAAGCCTTACTGGTATTAGGTTAATGTCCTATTTGTATGTGTACTATGGAATCACGTCATATACATTTGTTATATCATGCGTTATTGACCGGTCATTATATTTGTTATGTTGTGTGTTATTGATCGGTCATTATATTTGTTATATCGTGTGTTATTGACCAGTCATTATATTTGTTATATCATGCGTTATTGACCGGTCATTATATTTGTTATGTCGTGTGTTATTGACCAGTCATTATATTTGTTATGTCGTGTGTTATTGACCAGTCATTATATTTGTAATGTTGTGTGTTATTGACCGGTCATTATATTTGTTATATCATGTGTTATTGACCAGTCATTATATTTGTTATGTTGTGTGTTATTGATCGGTCATTATATTTGTTATGTCGTATGTTATTGACCAGTCATTATATTTGTTATGTCGTGTGTTATTGATCGGTCATTATATTTGTTATGACGTGTGTTATTGACCAGTCATTATATTTGTTATGTCGTGTGTTATTGACCAGTCATTATATTTGTTATGTTGTGTGTTATTGACCGGTCATTATATTTGTTATGTCGTGTGTTATTGATCGGTCATTATATTTGTTATGTCATGTGTTATTGATCGGTCATTATATTTGTTATGTCGTGTGTTATTGATCGGTCATTATATTTGTTATGACGTGTGTTATTGACCAGTCATTATATTTGTTATGTCGTGTGTTATTGACCAGTCATTATATTTGTTATGTCATGTGTTATTGATCGGTCATTATATATTTGTTATGTCATGTAACCTTGTCTTGAGCAAACACACTTTTTAGAATATCAATCAAATTTCAGGTGCGTACCTGAAAATCAAAGTTTTACATTCTGTTATTGATAACGATGGGAAATAGGGTTGGCACGGGATGGCAAAGGCCAGTTCTATCTCCATGACGACACCTTTCTTGAGTCACGAGTAAAATATCATTTTAGTCGTATTATTTTGTTGAAGTTTTGGTTGGGTTTTTTTTTGTTTTTTTTTGTTCGTGTGAAAATCGCTGTAGCAATATATTTGTTTTAAGGTATCCAATGACAACAAAGACGACGGCGACAGATCTCGATTCAATGGCTTACTGAAACGAGTTAGGAATTACCGACAAATTGAACCCCACCCATATCTTTCAAACAAAGTAATCTCGAGCTTTGCCGTAAATGGCGCTAGAAATTGTTGGTTGTAAATTTGTGATATGTTAATCTCAAATGGATTTGACGTGATCGATATAACAAACACATATACGTAATAGAGTGACAATACTTACTATCCTAATGTAATAATCGTTGTTGATACCTGCCTTTCATGACGTAACAAATCATTTTCTGTTATTCTTTAATGCAATTAATAGCACAATTATGGCACTTTACTCCAGAATTTGGTATTCATACACAAATAAAGTTATGGCATGTTTATGTTGTGTGTATAATAACAGCCACATGCGTTATTGGAGTTTAAATCCATGTACGAGGCTGTGGTTATGAATATATTATATGATATGGGGTTCCTTGACAGAGGCTGCTGTCACATGGTATATTATATAACTTTATATAATATTGCTATAGATCCATTGTACAGCAATTTTTTTTTCTTTTTGAAGTTGAAGTGACCTCTGATGTCTCCGACATTATTCCGGGGGGCACAGAAAATAAACCTGATTTCAAATAACAAGTATTAAAATTCCTATTGTAAGATCGTCTAAAACGCTAAAGTCTTGCATTCATAGTGTATCGAGGTATGTAATCAAATTAGTAATATGTACAAATAATCAATATAATAATAGTTCAACTCGAATACATATTTTAGAGAACGTTTCAATAAATGGTCAGACTTATGACCCTAAACTAATGTGAGTTCAATATTCATTGTCTGTCAATTTTGTAATTGACGAGTCCACTTCTTTATCCCATCTTTCGCGTTATATTAATAGCGGCTTGTCTGATAGTACGTATTTCTCTTTGCATGATCTGATAGGACGTCTTTCTCTTTGCATGATCTGATTGGTATTGTGTGTAGTATCCTTGGATACGCGTGTAGATTTTTCTGTAGAGTTCGTTGGGTCGTCGCAAGTTATTAGTTCCAACGGATACAATTTATCAATAGGACGATTTGTTGTTTTACTCGCCTGTAGACGATGACACTAGCGTTGGCGGAGTAAACGCATCGTTGTCTACACAGATAATATGGCAACTCTCTATATGATAAACAAAGGCACTTCTACCAACAAACTAGCAATGACCTGGCTATGAGAGTTGTACATCTAACTTTCACATCACTGCACACCATGTTGCTTCTAAAGACGCATTGTCACGTATGCATGACATTAAATACTACTTTACAAAATGTAAGGCAATGAGCTTCTTGTGAACCAATCAATATCCCTTGCGGAATTGGAGCAATCACATGACCATGGCCAGCAACTCATATTCCAATTTACTACAGGCACTGTCAACTGGCAATTTCGACAACTGGATGAAGACTTGGAAAGGTAAAACAGGCAGCATATATCGTGACGACAAAACGGACACACAATTCACAGAAGAAGGCTTACCTGAGGTTCTGTCTGTATTTTGGAATACATCCTATACCATGTTCACTAGTGACTATTGCACGATTCGTATCCTTCCTTGCAAGGACTTTGAAACCATCAAGTATACCTGGTTATCTGTAATGTAGTAAGGCTAATTCATGCCGAAGTTGGCTTGCCCCACCCACTAGTAAACAATTGGCAGCTAACAATGGTAAAGCAAGGCATTGTTCGTACACACACACACACACACACACACACACACACACATACACACACACACACGCACACACACACACACACACACACACACACACACACACACACACACACACACACACACACACACACACACACACACACAATGAGGTCCCAAAACCAAAAACTTCATATGTCTCCCCAAATTCTAAGGAGCATTTATTCACATCTAGACCTCTTTATCCCTTTCAATGCTACTTTCTGGTGCGCATGTGTGGTTGCCTTCTTCACCATTGCTAAGAATTCATCACTTCTTCCTATATCGCAAGGCAAACATGACCCCAAGAGGTCACTATGCAGACAAGATGTACTAATAACAGACACAGGTGCCACGCTCATTATTAAACATACCGGTACAAAAACTACACAGTTTCGACAAAGAATTCTTCAGATTCCAATACCAAGAATGTCTGGCTCACAGTTGAATCCAGTGACCGCTGTAAACTCAATGCTATTGTTATCACCCACAACTGAGCCAACAGACCCACTTTTTTTCATAACAGGTCAACATCTCAGGCATTAACACCTTTAACTCATGCAAGGTTTGTAAAGACACTCGAGCTGGTACTTTCTTTATGTGGATATGACGCAACTAAATACTCAGGTCACTCCTTCCGTAGAGGGGGTGCAACTTTTGCTTTTAGTTTAGGTATCCCTGCATTATTGATAAAACACTTTGGTGACAGGAAATCAAAAGCCTTCGAACGCTTTGTAGTTATCAATCTGGAAACCAAATGTAAAGTAGCTAAAGCTATGGCTCTAACAGTAGAGAAATGGTTTATTATGACATGGACTAGTACTCTCATTCGTAGATTTTTTTTCTTGTTTCTTTTTCTTTTCTTTTCTTCTCATATCGGTTGGGGGTATTTGGCATAATTGTGTATTGTCAACTACAAATAAAGTTGACCTTTACCCCCTCCCCCCAGTGTGTTGTGTTGTTGTGTAGAGTAGATTCAAGTGCCTAAATATACCAGGTGGAAGTTCTGTCAATATAAGTGATGGCTAAGTATTCATCAGTAAGTAGAAAACGAAAATTATGATATTTTATTTTGCATCAAAAATTACTACCCAAAACATAGAAACTCGGTTTGTGCTTCATCAAAAACACTGGTAAATGGTTTAAAGCAGAGGTGAGTATAATACACTGTACTGCTAAACTTTCATCTCTCCACTAACGCATACTTCTACAGAATGTTGATTACCTTTATCCACATAAGACCAGATATAAACTGAATGCCTCCCGTAAGGGAATCACTAGTCTGTAAGGTACGCCGTGACGGGGCGCCCTCAACCATCGGCCAACCCCTAACAGAGAGAGGAGGCCGGTGAGGGCGAAACGTCACGACGTATCTTACAGTCTAGGGAATCACTAATTAAGCAAATAACTCATTAAACTAAAAAAAAACTATGGTAACAAGCTTTGTTTTTGGACAAGCGTGCTTTCTTAGTATGCATGTGCCAAATTATATGGAATTTGAAGAGTGCATGATACTGCTTAATTACTGAATATCGTTCATTTATTCAAAATACTCATTAAAGGTAAAAGTTGTAGCAACAAACTTCATAGGACAGGTGCGTATTATTATGGTTGATATGTACCATATTATACGAAATTTGAAGCTTGCATTTTGAAGATACAGCCTAGTTACCTAAAATCATTAATTATGCAAATTTTTCATTAAAACTGTAAGCTATATCAACAAATTTTATAGGACATATCAAAACGAATGTCCGCACTGCCTTTGCTACCAGTGTGTCACAACATACCGACAAGACTCCTTGTGACGAAAATGTTTTGGTTCGCCATCGGCTCTACCGAAAGTATTGGAATATGCTCGACCGAAGAAATGCGTGGAACGATCCACGCTACTTACATAGGAAGCAGCAACTAATGCAGGTTGATGATGTTGCCATCAGTCGTAGGGAAGTGATGCCTAAATGCGTCACTTCGCAGGTACGGTCTCATTATCCAAATTTACCCGGTGTGCCGTACAGAGGTCATAGCTGGGCGTAAGCTCGGTCTAACCGAACGGCTGAAAAGCCACAAACCAAACGGCCCTTTTCAGGGCCACCACATCCTCCAAAAAGAGTGTACCTTACCTAAACTACACGTTCATGTTTTGCGTATGTCGGTGTTGTCATTTGTTAGCAATTTTATTCGAATTTGAGATCAAAACACCTTTCTAATTGGTTTTCTACTGTGTAAATGGTACTCCCATTACCAAAAAAATAAAACCCAAACAGAAAGACAATCACACACACACACACAAACAAACAAACAAACAAACAAACACAAAATAGTCACATTTCTACCAATGTATACTTTTGCCTTGTCGCCGGACCGTACTTCTGATTTGATCATTACCGTTATGTTATTATGGTAGGTAGAGGTAAATAATCTAGCGAATTGATTATCGAGATACTACCAACCCCCCGGGGAGTTACGCAAACGTTTACACAGTATTTGAGTGACAGCTGTTTGGACGCTTCTAACCTAACATTTCGCCACATACCACATGACAACATACATCAAATTTCGCTCCCAGATCATCATAATTTACAAAACAATTCACACAGGCACCTCTTCTACATATTTATAATTCATTTTGGGATACATTTAGAGTAAATGCTCGGGAAATAGCCGTGATTTTGACAGTTTTCTTGGAGCACCCAGGCGATGTTAGGCGTACGAGAGGCTTTGCATAAATGAGCGTCCCTACTGTAATCCTCCTTTTATAGTCGATACGGGCCTTTAAGATATTGCTTAATTAGTTGATTTCATTGATATGCAAATTTCCCTAATTAAATATTAACAGATCTCACTCAAAACCTAATCAGATCTAGCCATTACCCTAAAAATTATATTCCAAATTTCATTACAATTGAGCCAGCCGACTATTAGAAAATGATGACACAGACACAGACAGACAGACAGACAAACATTCCCCTTTTAATACCTTCCGTACGCTTAAGGGTGGTAAACAATGACAAACAAGAATAGCATATTTTAGTGTTTGAATAAATATCTTTTAGTTCTGCAATCATCCACCTCTCTCTCTCTCTCTCTCTCTCTCTCTCTCTCTCTCTCTCTCTCTCTCTCTCTCTCTCTCTCTCTCTCTCTCTCTCTCTCTCTCTGCATGCATCCATGCATCCCTGCATCCATCCATCTATCTATCTATCCACCCACCCACGTACCCATCCCACCCCCATCCACCCATCCATCAGTCCGTCCGTTAACAGGGTGCCGCTCATCAGAAGTTTTGGAAACCTCTTGAGCTGAGTTGTTTGACATGTACATTATTATTTCACAACGTTTGAGTTTTATTGTGTTTTTATGTGTGTTGCTGGATACCTTGCTGTAAATTCCTCGGAGTCTGAATGTTTCAAAAGTTCAATAAATCATAAAATAACAGTATGATTTTGATTTTGAAAATGTTGGACCTTCCTAGTCTATTGCAATCCTGCGAATCATCTCAGCACAGTATACCAGCTATGGAGTAGTCACCATGGTTGCACGACTTGTTAAATGGTTGTTTGCCTATTCGGACGACCATCTTTATGTTCATGTAATTAAACTTAACACCTTACTGTAAAAGACGATGGGTTTGTCAGTTTGTTTTTTAAAAATAGTAGATAAAAAGAAGGTGCGTGTGTATCTGTCATTGAAGCATTCAATTCATATCCGACTTTTAAAAGTTTGTTATATAATTAGGCTTGGTTGCATCTTGAACAACTTTAGAAAAAAAAATGTTTTGCCTAACATACTTTTAACAAGTTGAACCATGGAGATATCATTGGCACAATGCTCCTGTATATGTATGTATGTATGTATGTATGTATGTATGTATGTATGTATGTATGTACGTACGTACGTACATCTGTCTGTCTGTCTGGGTGTCTGCGTGCATGCGTGCGTATGTATGTATGTATGTATGTATGTATGTATGTATGTATGTATGTATGTATGTATGTATGTATGTGTGTGTGTGTGTGTGTATGTATGTATGTATGTAATACATGTATGAAATATCTGTCTGTCTATTTCGATTATCACGTGACAGTCACAAATGTGTATCTAATAGATACACGATATGAGTAACTGGTGTCGGTGATTTATATCTTTGTGAATGTCAATTCTAGATCTGCTATTCTATTTATGTTTTATCATATTATACAAAGTAATATTTATACGTTATCTAAATTTTAGTTTTTAGTTACATAGTAACATAGGTAGCATGTCTATGCATGCACGCATTCCTGAGTCTCTGTCCTGCCTGCCAGCCTGTCCTTCCATCTGTCTGTCTGTTTGTCTGTGTATCCTGTATGGTTTTATCCAGTATTCAACTCTATCGTCGATCATCTTATCTCTGTAAAATCAAACATAGGCAGGTATCAATTTGATGTTGCATATACGAAACGAAAAACGGCATACAATAAAAAAAAGGTCTGTTTGAAACCTTATCTTGTGCACTCGGTATCACATGGTACCAAATGGTTGTAAATTGATATCCATACGGTGAAACCAATGCAGCTGTTATTACTCATTTTAGGGACCTGTCAGTTTCTCCAGCCTGGGGGGGGATTCTTAAATCGGGCCGAAAAACTCACTGACCCCCCCCCCCCGTAAAACCAAAAACAGGCTGACCCCCCCCCCCATCACTTAATTCTAAAACATGTTGACCCCCCCCCCCCCCCCCATATATATAATATTCGCATGACAGGTATTTTTTGATCGTGACTCAGTGTGGACTGCTTGACTGTCTTGCATCTACTTTATAAGATCCCAGGTTAGCACTATCATAATTATAATTATTGACTACACAGGGTGAATATATTCCAAAAGGAGTTGAATCGCATCTTGACAGTGAAAGGTAGGGGGAAAGCTTGAGAAGGGAACATGTACATCTCTAATGGGGGGTCCTAGAGGCCCAGGAGGTTTTTAACTCTGAAAAGTCAATTTTGAGACTATTCAGACATTTTCAGAAAACAATTTCCAAGCTTTACAAGACAGCACCAACATGTAAAAAGCAGCTACATAAGGTTGAAATATTTTTTGAAATATAGTTTGATAGGATCTTGACAGTAAGAGGTAGGGGGAAGATCTTGAGACTGGGATGTGTACACCTCATGGGGGGGGGGGGGTCCTAGGGGGTCTCCCCCTAGAAGCCCAGGAGGTTTTTTACTTTAAAAGTCAATTTTGAGACTATTCAGACCCTTTCAGACAATAATTTCCAAGCCTTACAAGACAACACCAACATGTAAAAAGCAACTACATAGGGTTGAAATACATTTGAAATCTACTTTGTTAGCATCTTGATAGTAAGAGGGGAAGAGCTTGAGACTGGGATATGTCCACCTCATGGGGGGGGGCGGTCTGAGGGGGTCTCCCTCTAGAAGCCCTGGAGGTTTTTTACTCTTAAAGCCAATATTTAGGCTATTCAGACCCTTTCAAGCAATAACTTAATCCATGCTTTACAAGACAGCGAGTATCAGAAAATATTCTTTGTAACTTACACTAAGGGTTGAAATATTGTTCTTAAAAAGTTAAATATCATCATTATATACATGTAGTAAAGGTCAGCACATCTAATGGTAGTATCATTGGTAGGAGAGATTTTGAGATTAAGGCAATTTTAGACTATCTTGGCAAACATTTCACATCTTGAAAAGACAATATCATCTCAAATTAGAATAGGGTGAAAATATTTAAGAAAAGTTTAATACAGTAAAAAGGTTGTTGGTGCATCTGATTGTTGGTTGAATACGTGAGTAACCTCTGGAAGTGAGGGAGTCCTAGGGGTTTTCCCCTGGCAGATCTGGAGTGTTTTGCTTGAGATACTAAGGCAATGTTTAGGTTATTCATAACCTTTGAGGTAATCTTTCCAAGCTTCGAAAAGCTAACGTAAAAGTATGTTTTAAATGAGTTTCCCATATCACATAAAATGGACACGTAACATTAATAGGGGCATTAATATTGCATGTATAATAAAGTCACCGGTATGTTAGAGAACTTTAGGTGGTCATACCTAGTGTATAATAGAAACTGGAATCTGATGAGATTTGGTGATTTGTAGTGTCAATAACATGACGAGTAGTACAACTTAGATTAACTTCATTAATTTTATAAACTATCTATGAAAATTACCATTACGAAACCTTCAAGTTCACTTTTGCCCCAAACTATAAGTGAAGCATTGATTGTGAAACAGCCAAGCATTTACATGACATGTTCTGTAACTAGTGTGGTAGCTAGGTAATACCAGTACATGTATATGAATATGTATAGTTATGTTTGAACTAATAAGTAATATTAAAGAATTCATGTAAGAAACAGGGACAAGAACAAAATTAATATTAATATATACAAGGCTATATGCCATTGTAGAAAGGATTTTTTCTTCCATCACAATCTAAATCACAATGACCCCCCCATCCACAATGTTCAAACCAGCATGACCCCCCCCCTGCCAATTTCAAAAACAGGGTGACCCCCCCCCCCCTACCAATCCACCGGCCCTCCCCCAGGCCGAAGAAACTGACCGGTCCCTTAATTATCTTTTGTACTCGGTATCACATGGTACCAAATGGTTGCAAATTGATATCTATATGGTGAAACCAATGCAGCTGTTATTAGTCATTTTAATTCTCAGTACTTCTATCTGAAAATATAATAACACACCCCAGACAGTATCAGCTCTATTCGTCACCATGAAGTTATTACATGTAGTGACATTTCTCCTTATGACAGCGACCTTCAGCTATGGCCAGAAAAACTTGGTCATGGTTGGTGGTGGACTCTCCGACACTAATGACGCTATTTGGAATGAAGTTGTTAATTTAGCGGTGAGTACTTGGCCGGCGTGCATGTTGAGATTCGAGGGTAACCACTCTGTCCTAGGTTAAAAAATGGCGGATGACGTTTGCTTGGGATATTCCAGAAGTAACAGTTATTCTTGGAGGGGGACAAACGCACTTTATGGAAACATCATAGCAACAAATAGTCTTTATCAGTATAAGGAGTTAGTTGTCGAGTTAAATGTGCATTGTTTACGTTTGGATCTGACCGACACAAAACTTAAAAATTAGTTATTCCGTTTAGCTGTGCTGTTAAAATCCTAATGTAACGAAGCTTCTGATTTGTCCGTATTCAGAGTTGTCAAGATTGTTGGGTGAAAAAGGGTTATGTACAGACTATGAACATGAACTTACGTCACTTGGGACAATTGTTGCTGTTTGTCAAGGAAAGGGAAATCCTCAGCGAAAATGAATAAAAAGAGAAAAGATAGTCTCCGTCGTTCCAGTCATCCTATCGTTCACATGAATACCTGTGTCGAAGAATGATGTTGTCGAAATGTTTTTTGTTTGACATACATGTACACTTATACAGCCAATTGTTGGAGTCGAGCTTCTGAAGAAAACACTCGCTTCACATGTACACTTTTGATGTCTGTGTTTTGTGTTGGTGTTTTTATCTTGTGATCGTGCATTGTGTCATGTCTATTCGACAGGGAGGCCAAGGTGTTGCTAGGATCGGTGTGGTTACAGCAGCTTCAGCCGATCCATGGGATAGTTGGTTGTACTATGAAGACCAGTTCGTAAACAAGTATGGTGCAGCTAGTGCCTATTGGGTGCCTGTAACGGTGGACAGGTAAGGCTCATATGTTCGCTGACCGTCGTTCTTTTTCTGATTTTCAATCCGCTCCACATGATGCTAACCCAGACAGGATGATGTTGTACCTGTTTTTATTATTACATGCATTACTTGAATTACCAATGTGTTCACAACTTAATATAAAACACAGATGAGTTGAATTATTTCTTAAAATAAGGCTGGAGTCAGAATTTACGGCGGGGGGGGGGGGGGGGGGGGGGGCTGGAGAGAAATTATTTTGGTCAAAAAAAATTCGCAGCCCCCTTCGCGCTCTAAAAAAAATTCATAACCCCCCCCCCCCCCCCCCGAAATGAACCCAAGAATTTTCGTAGTGCCCCCCCCCCCTCCCGGGCCCCCGACTGCACATATTTTAATATGAAATTATATATTACCCCCCACCCTCCACTTCAGAGATGTACAGTATGGTACACTACATGACACACTGTAAACTAACAGTGGAAATCAACTTCAGCGTCCATAGCATACATAACATGTGGAGAGATTTCTTTACATTGTCAAATAGATGTGGGCTTTGTGAAAAAAGGTCTCTCATTGGGCTGTAACCTGTAATTGGAAAAACTTAGCCAGCAGAGTTTTCTTTTTGAATCTTAATTCTGGGCAGAAACGGCACCCCCGTGATAGCTAGTGGGAGGGGGTGGGAGGAGGTGTCCCCCTCCCACGGTAGGCAATTTTTTGAAAATAAGGACATGTAGGAGGCCATTCAGTGGTATAACATTTCAAACCATACACATTATCGGAAGCCATAGAGTACATGAAAATTGTCTTCAATACCCAAATTTTACTCTCAATACATTATTATACAACTGTATGGATATGTTACCTACACATTAACTTATACAGATATATTTTGGCAGACACACACATTCGCTTGGCCATTGACTGCCTCATAATTAAATATATGGTAGGTAAATGAAGTGAACAATTTTGCAAAGTACATGCTCTTCTCGTCTCTTTCCTTCTCTTCTTTTCACTTTTCTGCTCCATTTTTTATCATCGCCATCTTTCTTACTTACCTCCTCCTCCGAACTCCCTCCCTCTATTCCTGACTTCTCGTTTCCTTCCCCTCTCGTTAGATATCACGTTTGATTTACTACTGTAATCATTATTGCCCATCAATATTTCATCATGTCTACCACAGTACCATGTTTCTCGTCTACTGAACTTATATCCCCTCCTCAAAATCCCATTTAAATCATACTTTGCCCGTGAAAATTTTAAGTGTCTTTTTGTTTCACTCTATTTTCCTCTAGTAAGGAGATGAACAGTGATCCAGATGTAGTGGCTAACATTCACCAACAGACAGGGTTTTTCTTCGGTGGAGGTGACCAATCTCGTGTTGTAGAAAGGTAACTTAGTGAAACTCTAGACTATATCACAGTCCTGGGGGCGTTAATACGGAGCGTCACACTAACACATCAATGAAAGGTTAACCATATTTGATCGATGATGGCGCACAGTACAGGGATATTCGAGTACAAATATTATGCAGTAGACATCAGTACACACAAAACAACCCAAGTTTTAGTCATATATGCGAAGCTCCGAGGACTGTGAGTGACTTTAAGTCAAACTCAAGCACTTATTTAAAAGTCTGAAAATGCGACTTTCTGACATTATGGGATTGATGACATTAAGGTCACTTTGCAATCCAAACTTTAGACTAGGGCATACCATACCATTCTATACCATACTATACCATACCATACCATACCATACCATTCCATATCGTATCGTACCGTGCCGTACCATGCCCTGCAATGCCCCACCCCACCTCACCAACATGCCATATATACACCACCATGCCACGAAATACCACACTATGTCATGCCATGCCATCCCACCCACACCACAAACCATACCCCACCCCCACCCCACCATACCATATTGTATGATGTCCTGTCATATTTAATTTGTGATATCTGCTAATAATTATAACAAGGCATTGATAATAATTTTCAGGGAAATTGATCACACAGACTTATTACCTACGTGATATTCAATGATTACCTACGTGATATTCAATGATTACCTACAAATGTACGTGATATTCAATGATTACCTACGCCTACGTGATATTCAATTATTAGATGTGACAGTACAATAGATCACTTCACTATCATCACACTTCTTGCACACGTTAATTAAATGTGTACTTAACTTTTTTAATACAGGGAGTGATACAAATAAACATCATATAAAATTGTATGTTGCATCCTGCCTTATTTTTTAAGTTTGGTAAATGATTATTTTTTTTCGTTTCTGTTGCTACCCATTAATTCAGCTTCTTTCTTGAAAATCGCGTGGATTCACCTGCCCTAGTTGCGATAAAAGAGGAATACGATGCTGGTGCCGTAGTAGGGGGAACGAGTGCCGGGACAGCGTGTATGAGTTCCTCTGTTATGGTAACTGGAGGTCTCAGCTGGTCGGGTCTCGTGAACGGGGCATGTGCATGCGACATACACCCTGATGATCCACTTGATGGGCTAACATACGACCAAGATGGTGGCCTCGGTATGATTGATAAGGTCATCCTTGACTCTCACTTCAGGTAAAGTACACGATAATAAGCGACTACATGATATGGTTCATAGAATTAGAGGAATGGACAGAATTTATAGCGGGGAGGGAGGAGGGGGAGGGGTGAGGAGAAAATAGGAGGCGCGAAAAGGGGGTTTGGATATATTTTCATTTATGTCTCTATGGACTATATCCGAATTCATACCATAGGAGGACGTTCATCGTGTATCGTGATTTGCAAACTTTCTGCTTGTGACTTTGCCAAAATAAATGTAAACATCGATATAATACTTATACAAGTATTTCAACGGCTATATGTGTTTGTGTCTGCCTTCATATCTCTGTCCGCCGACATCCAATTAACTCAAAGTGTTGTCATATCACACATTTTCTCATGCCAAAGCTTAATGTCTGTATTGTTATTTCAAATATTATGTTGATACATTGGTTGTACAATCGTGGAGAGGATAAAACTCAGCTGATTTTGATATCCTAAAGAAATACTTTGAAGTTTTAATATGAAACTTATAACCCACCTCGTGCCAAAGGATATTAAAAGGGGCCCTCTTGCGCCGCGGACCCCTTCCCTGATAGCCATTTATGGCAGTTGCCCCCTCCCCCGAGGCGCGGATGTTAAAGGACTTGAACCGTAACTGAACAGTAACCCCTATTCAACATTCCATGCCTGTTTGAAAATTTACCAATGTTCAAAGTGAGGACATCTTTATTTTTATATTCATTCCAGTGAGCGTGGTAGAGAGGGCAGACTTATACGCCTATTAGCTGACACCAAAGATCAGTCTCGTGGTACAATGCTTGGCATTGGCATGGACGAAAATACAGCTTTAGTCATTTATGGTGTAGGAACGAACAGTCAGCGTGGTGTGGTAGGTGTTTTTACTTTAGGCAAACATTCAACTAAGTTCTAAATAATAACTTCTTTACTTTAAATTTGTTGATTCTGCCTACTTTATCAAAATGTTTTTCTCACTAATTCATTCTCGCAAGCCAGCGGACATTTTTTCTGCTGACGGACATCTGTTGCCGTAAAGAGGCTAGTAGTTTTACGACTATTTATATAATTGTATCATTGTTGTTCATTTAGCTGTTATCAATTGTGTTTTTGAATTGGCCATATTATTTCTCACCAGTTAACAATCGTCTGTAGGTCCCTGTACGTAATTCATTCTGTATATACGACCTTAAATCGATAGGTAAATTCTGTTTATATATTCATATTCATATTGTTTTGCTATTTGAATATAATTTTATAGAGTATCAACGAACCATGGTATTTATTGTGAGGTTTCAGGTATCTAGATCAGAATGTTTTCATTTTTACCGTCAGGGTACGGGAGGTATTAAAAGGGGGATGTCTGTCTGTGTGTCTGTCATATGTCCGTCCGTCCGTCCGTGTGTGTGTGTATGTATGTGTGTGTGTGTGTGTGTGTGTGTGTGTGTGTGTGTGTGTTAAGACTGCATACTTCAATTTCAATATAATTTAGTACATTCGTTAAACATAACAACATATACATTTGTCCTATAAAATTTGTTGATGCACGTATTTTGAATAATGAGTAATTAAACAGTATCATGCACTCTTCAAATTCCATATAATTTGAAGAAAGCACTCTTGTCCAAAAACAAAGCCTGTTACCATAGTTTTTTTTAGTTAAATGAGTTATTTGTATAATTAGTGATTCCCTTACGGGAGGAATTCTGTTTAAATCTAGTTATTTTTATCTCCATCAAACAGGCCATAGGTGAACATGGAGTTTTTATTGCGGAATTATACAATGCAGTCATTGGAACAAATCCAAATGATTTCAACATCAGATATGTCAACACTCATTATATCACAGAGAAGGACGAGTATGATTTTATCGGAGGTAATGATGTAAAAGATGAATATTTTAATGCATAATCACAATATAACCTGTATATGTTGATCTCAAATACTATTCTGATCGTGAAGAAAAATATGTTTACATAACTTAGGGATGGTAATTAGGGTCATAGTAATTCATAGATTTCCATATGGTAAATTTAAGACAGAAATTAAATAAATTAAAAATTGAAATTGAAAAATTTTGACGATAATTTAAAATAGGAATTTATAGACTCAGATTGTTATAATGTCTCCTGGGGCAATTGTTACACCCTACATGTAAGCATGGCCATCATGTCATGATTTAATTGTTAGGCCCTACATGTAAGCATGGCCATCATGTCATAATTTAATTGTTAGACCCTACATGTAAGCATGGCCATCATGTCATGATTTAATTGTTAGGCCCTACATGTAAGCATGGCCATCATGTCATGATTTAATTGTTAGACCCTACATGTAAGCATGGCCATCATGTCATGATTTAATTGTTAGACCCTACATGTAAGCATGGCCATCATGTCATGATTTAATTGTTAGGCCCTACATGTAAGCATGGCCATCATGTCATGATTTAATTGTTAGGCCCTACATGTAAGCATGGCCATCATGTCATGATTTAATTGTTAGACCCTACATGTAAGCATGGTCATCATGTCATGATTTAATTGTTAGGACCTACATGTAAGCATGGCCATCATGTCATAATTTAATTGTTAGACCGTACATGTAAGCATGGCCATCATGTCATGATTTAATTGTTAGGCCCTACATGTAAGCATGGCCATCATGTCATGATTTAATTGCTAGACCGTACATGTAAGCATGGCCATCATGTCATGATTTAATTGTTAGGCCCTACATGTAAGCATGGCCATCATGTCATGATTTAATTGTTAGGACCTACATGTAAGCATGGCCATCATGTCATAATTTAATTGTTAGACCGTACATGTAAGCATGGCCATCATGTCATGATTTAATTGTTAGGCCCTACATGTAAGCATGGCCATCATGTCATGATTTAATTGTTAGACCGTACATGTAAGCATGGCCATCATGTCATGATTTAATTGTTAGGCCCTACATGTAAGCATGGCCATCATGTCATGATTTAATTGCTAGACCCTACATGTAAGCATGGCCATCATGTCATAATTTAATTGTTAGACCGTACATGTAAGCATGGCCATCATGTCATGATTTAATTGTTAGGCCCTACATGTAAGCATGGCCATCATGTCATGATTTAATTGTTAGGCCCTACATGTAAGCATGGCCATCATGTCATGATTTAATTGTTAGGCCCTACATGTAAGCATGGCCATCATGTCATGATTTAATTGTTAGACCCTACATGTAAGCATGGCCATCATGTCATGATTTAATTGTTAGGCCCTACATGTAAGCATGGCCATCATGTCATGATTTAATTGTTAGGCCCTACATGTAAGCATGGCCATCATGTCATGATTTAATTGTTAGGCCCTACATGTAAGCATGGCCATCATGTCATGATTTAATTGTTAGACCCTACATGTAAGCATGGCCATCATGTCATGATTTAATTGTTAGGCCCTACATGTAAGCATGGCCATCATGTCATGATTTAATTGTTAGGCCCTACATGTAAGCATGGCCATCATGTCATGATTTAATTGTTAGGCCCTACATGTAAGCATGGCCATCATGTCATGATTTAATTGTTAGACCCTACATGTAAGCATGGCCATCATGTCATAATTTAATTGTTAGGCCCTACATGTAAGCATGGCCATCATGTCATGATTTAATTGTTAGGCCCTACATGTAAGCATGGCCATCATGTCATGATTTAATTGTTAGGCCCTACATGTAAGCATGGCCATCATGTCATGATTTAATTGTTAGACCCTACATGTAAGCATGGCCATCATGTCATGATTTAATTGTTAGGCCCTACATGTAAGCATGGCCATCATGTCATGATTTAATTGTTAGGCCCTACATGTAAGCATGGCCATCATGTCATGATTTAATTGTTAGGCCCTACATGTAAGCATGGCCATCATGTCATAATTTAATTGTTAGGCCCTACATGTAAGCATGGCCATCACGTCATGATTTAATTGTTAGGCCCTACATGTAAGCATGGCCATCACGTCATAATTTAATTGTTAGGCCCTACATGTAAGCATGGCCATCATGTCATGATTTAATTGTTAGGCCCTACATGTAAGCATGGCCATCATGTCATGATTTAATTGTTAGACCCTACATGTAAGCATGGCCACCATGTCATGATTTAGTTGTTAGGCCCTACATGTAAGCATGGCCATCATGTCATGATTTAATTGTTAGGCCCTACATGTAAGCATGGCCATCATGTCATGATTTAATTGTTAGACCCTACATGTAAGCATGGCCATCATGTCATGATTTAATTGTTAGGCCCTACATGTAAGCATGGCCATCATGTCATGATTTAATTGTTAGACCCTACATGTAAGCATGGCCATCATGTCATAATTTAATTGTTAGACCCTACATGTAAGCATGGCCATCATGTCATGATTTAATTGTTAGACCATACATATAAGCATGGCCATCATGTCATGATTTAATTGTTAGGCCATACATGTAAGCATGGCCATCATGTCATGATTTAATTGTTAGACCCTACATGTAAGCATGGCCATCATGTCATGATTTAATTGTTAGGCCCTACATGTAAGCATGGCCATCATGTCATGATTTAATTGTTAGACCCTACATGTAAGCATGGCCATCACGTCATAATTTAATTGTTAGACCCTACATGTAAGCATGGCCATCATGTCATGATTTAATTGTTAGACCCCACATGTAAGCATGGCCATCATGTCATGATTTAAATGTTAGGCCCTACATGTAAGCATGGCCATCATGTCATGATTTAATTGTTAGGCCCTACATGTAAGCATGGCCATCATGTCATGATTTAATTGTTAGACCCTACATGTAAGCATGGCCATCACGTCATAATTTAATTGTTAGACCCTACATGTAAGCATGGCCATCATGTCATGATTTAATTGTTAGGCCCTACATGTAAGCATGGCTATCATGTCATGATTTAATTGTTAGACCCTACATGTAAGCATGGCCATCATGTCATGATTTAATTGTTAGACCCTACATGTAAGCATGGCCATCATGTCATGATTTAATTGTTAGGCCCTACATGTAAGCATGACCATCATGTCAAGATTTAATTGTTAGACCCTACATGTAAGCATGACCATCATGTCATGATTTAATTGTTAGACCCTACATGTAAGCATGGCCATCATGTCATGATTTAATTGTTAGACCCTACATGTAAGCATGGCCACCATGTCATGATTTAGTTGTTAGGCCCTACATGTAAGCATGGCCATCATGTCATGATTTAATTGTTAGACCCTACATGTAAGCATGGCAATCATGTCATGATTTAATTGTTACACCCTACATGGAAGAATGGCGATGTCATGATTTAATTGTTAGACCCTACATGTAAGCATGGTCATCATGTCATGATTTAATTGTTAGACCCTACATGTAAGCATGGCCATCATGTCATGATTTAATTGTTAGACCCTACATGTAAGCATGGCCATCATGTCATGATTTAATTGTTAGACCCTACATGTAAGCATGGCCATCGTGTCATGATTTAATTGTTAGACCCTACATGTAAGCATGGCCATCATGTCATGATTTAATTGTTAGGCCCTACATGTAAGCATGGCCATCATGTCATGATTTAATTGTTAGGCCCTACATGTAAGCATGGCCATCATGTCATGATTTAATTGTTAGACCCTACATGTAAGCATGGCCATCATGTCATGATTTAATTGTTAGGCCCTACATGTAAGCATGGCCATCATGTCATGATTTAATTGTTAGACCCTACATGTAAGCATTGCCATCATGTCATGATTTAATTGTTAGGCCCTACATGTAAGCATGGCCATCACGTCATGATTTAATTGTTAGACCCTACATGTAAGTATGGCCATCATGTCATAATTTAATTGTTAGACCCTACATGTAAGCATGGCCATCATGTCATGATTTAATTGTTAGACCCTACATGTAAGCATGGCCATCATGTCATGATTTAATTGTTAGGCCCTACATGTAAGCATGGCCATCATGTCATGATTTAATTGTTAGGCCCTACATGTAAGCATGGCCATCATGTCATGATTTAATTGTTAGACCCTACATGTAAGCATGGCCATCACGTCATAATTTAATTGTTAGACCCTACATGTAAGCATGGCCATCATGTCATGATTTAATTGTTAGGCCCTACATGTAAGCATGGCCATCATGTCATGATTTAATTGTTAGGCCCTACATGTAAGCATGGCCATCATGTCATGATTTTATTGTTAGACCCTACATGTAAGCATGGCCATCATGTCATGATTTAATTGTTAGACCCTACATGTAAGCATGGCCATCATGTCATGATTTAATTGTTAGACCCTACATGTAAGCATGGCCACCATGTCATGATTTAGTTGTTAGGCCCTACATGTAAGCATGGCCATCATGTCATGATTTAATTGTTACACCCTACATGGAAGAATGGCGATGTCATGATTTAATTGTTAGACCCTACATGTAAGCATGGTCATCATGTCATTATTTAATTGTTAGACCCTACATGTAAGCATGGCCATCCTGTCATGATTTAATTGTTAGACCCTACATGTAAGCATGGCCATCATGTCATGATTTAATTGTTAGACCCTACATGTAAGCATGGCCATCTTGTCATCATTTAATTGTTAGGCCCTACATGTAAGCATGGCCATCATGTCATGATTTAATTGTTAGGCCCTACATGTAAGCATGGCCATCATGTCATGATTTAATTGTTAGACCCTACATGTAAGCATGGCCATCACGTCATAATTTAATTGTTAGACCCTACATGTAAGCATGGCCATCATGTCATGATTTAATTGTTAGGCCCTACATGTAAGCATGGCCATCACGTCATAATTTAATTGTTAGACCCTACATGTAAGCATGGCCATCATGTCATGATTTAATTGTTAGGCCCTACATGTAAGCATGGCCATCATGTCATGATTTAATTGTTAGGCCCTACATGTAAGCATGGCCATCATGTCATGATTTAATTGTTAGACCCTACATGTAAGCATGGCCATCATGTCATGATTTAATTGTTAGACCCTACATGTAAGCATGGCCATCATGTCATGATTTAATTGTTAGACCCTACATGTAAGCATGGCCACCATGTCATGATTTAGTTGTTAGGCCCTACATGTAAGCATGGCCATCATGTCATGATTTAATTGTTAGACCCTACATGTAAGCATGGCAATCATGTCATGATTTAATTGTTACACCCTACATGGAAGAATGGCGATGTCATGATTTAATTGTTAGACCCTACATGTAAGCATGGTCATCATGTCATTATTTAATTGTTAGACCCTACATGTAAGCATGGCCATCATGTCATGATTTAATTGTTAGACCCTACATGTAAGCATGGCCATCATGTCATGATTTAATTGTTAGACCCTACATGTAAGCATGGCCATCATGTCATGATTTAATTGTTAGACCCTACATGTAAGCATGGCCATCATGTCATGATTTAATTGTTAGGCCGCATGTAAGCATGGCCATCATGTCATGATTTAATTGTTAGACCCTACATGTAAGCATGGCTATCATGTCATAATTTAATTGTTAGACCCTACATGTAAGCATGGCAATCATGTCATGATTTAATTGTTAGACCCTACATGTAAGTATGGCCATCATGTCATGATTTAATTGTTAGACCCTACATATAAGCATGGCCATCATGTCAAGATTTAATTGTTAGACTCTACATGTAAGCATGGCCATCATGTCATGATTTAATTGTTAGGCCCTACATGTAAGCATGGCCATCATGTCATGATTTAATTGTTAGACCCTACATGTAAGCATGGCCATCACGTCATAATTTAATTGTTAGACCCTACATGTAAGCATGGCCATCACGTCATGATTTAATTGTTAGGCCCTACATGTAAGCATGGCCATCACGTCATAATTTAATTGTTAGACCCTACATGTAAGCATGGCCATCATGTCATGATTTAATTGTTAAGCCCTACATGTAAGCATGGCCATCATGTCATGATTTAATTGTTAGGCCCTACATGTAAGCATGGCCATCATGTCATGATTTAATTGTTAGACCCTACATGTAAGCATGGCCATCATGTCATGATTTAATTGTTAGACCCTACATGTAAGCATGGCCATCATGTCATGATTTAATTGTTAGACCCTACATGTAAGCATGGCCACCATGTCATGATTTAGTTGTTAGGCCCTACATGTAAGCATGGCCATCATGTCATGATTTAATTGTTAGACCCTACATGTAAGCATGGCAATCATGTCATGATTTAATTGTTACACCCTACATGGAAGAATGGCGATGTCATGATTTAATTGTTAGACCCTACATGTAAGCATGGTCATCATGTCATTATTTAATTGTTAGACCCTACATGTAAGCATGGCCATCATGTCATGATTTAATTGTTAGACCCTACATGTAAGCATGGCCATCATGTCATGATTTAATTGTTAGACCCTACATGTAAGCATGGCCATCATGTCATGATTTAATTGTTAGACCCTACATGTAAGCATGGCCATCATGTCATGATTTAATTGTTAGGCCGCATGTAAGCATGGCCATCATGTCATGATTTAATTGTTAGACCCTACATGTAAGCATGGCTATCATGTCATAATTTAATTGTTAGACCCTACATGTAAGCATGGCAATCATGTCATGATTTAATTGTTAGACCCTACATGTAAGTATGGCCATCATGTCATGATTTAATTGTTAGACCCTACATATAAGCATGGCCATCATGTCAAGATTTAATTGTTAGACTCTACATGTAAGCATGGCTATCATGTCATAATTTAATTGTTAGACCCTACATGTAAGCATGGTCATCATGTCATGATTTAATTGTTAGGCCCTACATGTAAGCATGGCCATGTCATAATTTAATTGTTAGACCCTACATGTAAGCATGGCCATGTCATAATTTAATTGTTATACCCTACCTGTAAGCATGGCCATCATGTCATGATTTAATTGTTAGACCCTACATGTAAGAATGGCCATCATGTCATGATTTAATTGTTAGACCCTGCATGTAAGCGTGGCCATAACGTCATGATTTAATTGTTAGACCCTACATGTAAGCATGGCCATCATGTCATGATTTCATTGTTTGGCCCTACATGTAAGCATGGCCATCATGTCATGATTTAATTGTTAGACCCTACATGTAAGCATGGCCATGTCATGATTTAATTGTTAGACCCTACATGTAAGCATGGCCATCATGTCATGATTTAATTGTTAGACCCTACATGTAAGCATGGCGATGTCATGATTTAATTGTTAGGCCCTACATGTAAGCATGACCACCATGCCATGATTTAATTGTTAGACCCTACATGTAAGACTGGCGATGTCATAATTTAATTGTTAGACCCTGCATGTAAGCATGGCTATCATGTCATGATTTAATTGTTAGGCCCTACATGTAAGCATGGCCATCATGTCATGATTTAATTGTTAGACACTACATGTAAGTATGGCCATCATGTCATGATTTAATTGTTAGACCCTACATGTAAGCATGGCCACCATGTCATGATTTAATTGTTAGGCCCTACATGTAAGCATGGCCACCATGTCATGATTTAATTGTTAGGCCCTACATGTAAGCATGGCCATCATGTCATGATTTAATTGTTAGGCCCTACATGTAAGCATGGCCATCATGTCATGATTTAATTGTTAGGCCCTACATGTAAGCATGGCCATCATGTCATGATTTAATTGTTAGACCCTACATGTAAGCATGGCCATCATGTCATGATTTAATTGTTAGCCCTACATGTAAGCATGGCGATGTCATAATTTAATTGTTAGACCCTACATGTAAGCATGGCCACCATGTCATGATTTAATTGTTAGGCCCTACATGTAAGCATGGCCATCATGTCATGATTTAATTGTTAGGCCCTACATGTAAGCATGGCCATCATGTCATGATTTAATTGTTAGGCCCTACATGTAAGCATGGCGATGTCATGATTTAGTTGTTAGGCCCTACATGTAAGCATGGCCATCATGTCATGATTTAATTGTTACACCCTACATGTAAGCATGGCCATGTCATGATTTAATTGTTAGACCCTACATGTAAGCATGGCCATCATGTCATGATTTAATTGTTAGGCCCTACATGTAAGCATGGCCATCATGTCATAATTTAATTGTTAGACCCTACATGTAAGCATGGCTATCATGTCATGATTTAATTGTTAGACCCTACATGTAAGCATGGCCATCATGTCATGATTTAATTGTTAGGCCCTACATGTAAGCATGGCCATGTCATGATTTAATTGTTAGGCCCTACATGTAAGCATGGCCACCATGTCATGATTTAATTGCTAGACCCTACATGTAAGCATGGCCATCATGTCATGATTCAATTGTTAGACCCTACATGTAAGCATGGCCATCATGTCATGATTTAATTGTTAGACCCTACATGTAAGCATGGCCATCATGTCATGATTTAATTGTTAGGCCCTACATGTAAGCATGGCCATCATGTCATGATTTAATTGTTAGGCCCTACATGTAAGCATGGCCATCATGTCATGATTTAATTGTTAGACCCTACATGTAAGCATGGCCATCATGTCATGATTTAATTGTTAGGCCCTACATGTAAGCATGGCCATCATGTCATGATTTAATTGTTAGGCCCTACATGTAAGCATGGCCATCATGTCATGATTTAATTGTTAGGCCCTACATGTAAGCATGGCCATCATGTCATGATTTAATTGTTAGGCCCTACATGTAAGCATGGCCATCATGTCATGATTTAATTGTTAGGCCCTACATGTAAGCATGGCCATCATGTCATAATTTAATTGTTAGACCCTACATGTAAGCATGGCTATCATGTCATGATTTAATTGTTAGACCCTACATGTAAGCATGGCCATCATGTCATAATTTAATTGTTAGGCCCTACATGTAAGCATGGCCATGTCATGATTTAATTGTTAGGCCCTACATGTAAGCATGGCCACCATGTCATGATTTAATTGCTAGACCCTACATGTAAGCATGGCCATCATGTCATGATTCAATTGTTAGACCCTACATGTAAGCATGGCCATCATGTCATGATTTAATTGTTAGACCCTACATGTAAGCATGGCCATCATGTCATGATTTAATTGTTAGGCCCTACATGTAAGCATGGCCATCATGTCATGATTTAATTGTTAGGCCCTACATGTAAGCATGGCCATCATGTCATGATTTAATTGTTAGACCCTACATGTAAGCATGGCCATCATGTCATGATTTAATTGTTAGGCCCTACATGTAAGCATGGCCAGCATGTCATGATTTAATTGTTAGGCCCTACATGTAAGCATGGCCATCATGTCATGATTTAATTGTTAGGCCCTACATGTAAGCATGGCCATCATGTCATGATTTAATTGTTAGGCCCTACATGTAAGCATGGCCATCATGTCATGATTTAATTGTTAGGCCCTACATGTAAGCATGGCCATCATGTCATGATTTAATTGATAGGCCCTACATGTAAGCATGGCCATCATGTCATAATTTAATTGTTAGACCCTACATGTAAGCATGGCCATCATGTCATGATTTAATTGTTAGGCCCTACATGTAAGCATGGCCATCATGTCATGATTTAATTGTTAGACCCTACATGTAAGAATGGCCATCATGTCATGATTTAATTGTTAGACCCTACATGTAAGCATGGCCATCATGTCATGATTTAATTGTTAGACCCTACATGTAAGCATGGCCATCATGTCATGATTTAATTGCTAGACCCTACATGTAAGCATGGCCATCATGTCATGATTTAATTGTTAGGCCCTACATGTAAGCATGGCCATCATGTCATGATTTAATTGTTAGACCCTACGTGTAAGCATGGCCATCATGTCATGATTTAATTGTTAGACCCTACATGTAAGTATGGCCATCATGTCATAATTTAATTGTTAGACCCTACATGTAAGAATGGCCATCATGTCATGATTTAATTGTTAGACCGTACATGTAAGCATGGCCATCATGTCATGATTTAATTGTTAGGCCCTACATGTAAGCATGGCCATGTCATGATTTAATTGTTAGACCCTACATGTAAGTATGGCCATCATGTCATAATTTAATTGTTAGACCCTACATGTAAGAATGGCCATCATGTCATGATTTAATTGTTAGACCCTACATGTAAGCATGGCCATCATGTCATAATTTAATTGTTAGACTGTACATGTAAGCATGGCCATCATGTCATGATTTAATTGTTAGGCTCTACATGTAAGCATGGCCATGTCATGATTTAATTGTTAGACCCTACATGTAAGACTGGCGATGTCATGATTTAATTGTTAGACCCTACATGTAAGCATGGCCATCATGTCATGATTTAATTGCTAGACCCTACATGTAAGCATGGCCATCATGTCATGATTTAATTGTTAGGCCCTACATGTAAGCATGGCCATCATGTCATGATTTAATTGTTAGACCCTACGTGTAAGCATGGCCATCATGTCATGATTTAATTGTTAGACCCTACATGTAAGTATGGCCATCATGTCATAATTTAATTGTTAGACCCTACATGTAAGAATGGCCATCATGTCATGATTTAATTGTTAGACCGTACATGTAAGCATGGCCATCATGTCATGATTTAATTGTTAGGCCCTACATGTAAGCATGGCCATGTCATGATTTAATTGTTAGACCCTACATGTAAGTATGGCCATCATGTCATAATTTAATTGTTAGACCCTACATGTAAGAATGGCCATCATGTCATGATTTAATTGTTAGACCCTACATGTAAGCATGGCCATCATGTCATAATTTAATTGTTAGACCGTACATGTAAGCATGGCCATCATGTCATGATTTAATTGTTAGGCCCTACATGTAAGCATGGCCATGTCATGATTTAATTGTTAGACCCTACATGTAAGACTGGCGATGTCATGATTTAATTGTTAGACCCTACATGTAAGCATGGCCATCATGTCATGATTTAATTGTTAGGCCCTACATGTAAGCATGGCCATGTCATGATTTAATTGTTAGGCCCTACATGTAAGCATGGCCATGTCATGATTTAATTGTTAGACCCTACATGTAAGCATGGCCATCATGTCATGATTTAATTGTTAGGCCCTACATGTAAGCATGGCCATCATGTCATGATTTAATTGTTAGGCCCTACATGTAAGCATGGCCATCATGTCATAATTTAATTGTTAGGCCCTACATGTAAGCATGGCCATCATGTCATGATTTAATTGTTAGGACCTACATGTAAGCATGGCCATCATGTCATGATTTAATTGTTAGGCCCTACATGTAAGCATGGCCATCATGTCATGATTTAATTGTTAGGACCTACATGTAAGCATGGCCATCATGTCATGATTTAATTGTTAGGCCCTACATGTAAGCATGGCCATCATGTCATGATTTAATTGTTAGACCGTACATGTAAGCAAGGCCATCATGTCATGATTTAATTGTTAGACCCTACATGTAAGCATGGCCATCATGTCATGATTTAATTGTTAGACCCTACATGTAAGCATGGCCATCATGTCATGATTTAATTGTTAGGCCCTACATGTAAGCATGGCCATCATGTCATGATTTAATTGTTAGACCCTACATGTAAGCATGGCCATCATGTCATGATTTAATTGTTAGGCCCTACATGTAAGCATGGCCATCATGTCATGATTTAATTGTTAGACCCTACATGTAAGCATGGCCATCATGTCATGATTTAATTGTTAGACCCTACATGTAAGACTGGCGATGTCATAATTTAATTGTTAGACCCTGCATGTAAGCATGGCTATCATGTCATGATTTAATTGTTAGACCCTACATGTAAGACTGGCGATGTCATGATTTAATTGTTAGACCCTACATGTAAGCATGGCCATCATGTCATGATTTAATTGTTAGGCCCTACATGTAAGCATGGCCATGTCATGATTTAATTGTTAGGCCCTACATGTAAGCATGGCCATGTCATGATTTAATTGTTAGACCCTACATGTAAGCATGGCCATCATGTCATGATTTAATTGTTAGGCCCTACATGTAAGCATGGCCATCATGTCATGATTTAATTGTTAGGCCCTACATGTAAGCATGGCCATCATGTCATAATTTAATTGTTAGGCCCTACATGTAAGCATGGCCATCATGTCATGATTTAATTGTTAGGACCTACATGTAAGCATGGCCATCATGTCATGATTTAATTGTTAGGCCCTACATGTAAGCATGGCCATCATGTCATGATTTAATTGTTAGACCGTACATGTAAGCATGGCCATCATGTCATGATTTAATTGTTAAGCCCTACATGTAAGCATGGCCATCATGTCATAATTTAATTGTTAGACCGTACATGTAAGCATGGCCATCATGTCATGATTTAATTGTTAGACCCTACATGTAAGCATGGCCATCATGTCATGATTTAATTGTTAGACCCTACATGTAAGCATGGCCATCATGTCATGATTTAATTGTTAGGCCCTACATGTAAGCATGGCCATCATGTCATGATTTAATTGTTAGACCCTACATGTAAGCATGGCCATCATGTCATGATTTAATTGTTAGGCCCTACATGTAAGCATGGCCATCATGTCATGATTTAATTGTTCGACCCTACATGTAAGCATGGCCATCATGTCATGATTTAATTGTTAGACCCTACATGTAAGACTGGCGATGTCATAATTTAATTGTTAGACCCTGCATGTAAGCATGGCTATCATGTCATGATTTAATTGTTAGACCCTACATGTAAGACTGGCGATGTCATAATTTAATTGTTAGACATTGCATGTAAGCATGGCTATCATGTCATGATTTAATTGTTAGGCCCTACATGTAAGCATGGCCATCATGTCATAATTTAATTGTTAGACCCTACATGTAAGCATGGCCATCATGTCATAATTTAATTGTTAGACCCTACATGTAAGCATGGCCATCATGTCATGATTTAATTGTTAGACCCTACATGTAAGCATGGCTATCATGTCATAATTTAATTGTTAGACCGTACATGTAAGCATGGCCATCATGTCATGATTTAATTGTTAGACCCTACATGTAAGCATGGTCATCATGTCATGATTTAATTATTAGACCCTACATGTAAGCATGGCCATGTCATAATTTAATTGTTAGTCCCTACATGTAAGCATGGTCATCATGTCATGATTTAATTGTTAGACCCTACATGTAAGCATGGCCATGTCATAATTTAATTGTTAGACCCTACATGTAAGCATGGCCATGTCATAATTTAATTGTTAGACCCTACATGTAAGCATGGCCATGTCATGATTTAATTGTTAGGCCCTACATGTAAGCATGGCCATCATGTCATAATTTAATTGTTAGACCCTACATGTAAGCATGGCTATCATGTCATGATTTAATTGTTAGACCCTACATGTAAGCATGGCCATCATGTCATAATTTAATTGTTAGACCCTACATGTAAGCATGGCTATCATGTCATGATTTAATTGTTAGACCCTATATGTAAGCATGGCCATCATGTCATGATTTAATTGCTAGACCCTACATGTAAGCATGGCCATCATGTCATGATTTAATTGTTAGACCCTACATGTAAGCATGGCCATCATGTCATGATTTAATTGTTAGACCCTACATGTAAGCATGGCCATCATGTCATGATTTAATTGTTAGGCCCTACATGTAAGCATGGCCATCATGTCATGATTTAATTGTTAGGCCCTACATGTAAGCATGGCCATCATGTCATGATTTAATTGTTAGGCCCTACATGTAAGCATGGCGATGTCATGATTTAATTGTTAGGCCCTACATGTAAGCATGGCCATCATGTCATGATTTAATTGTTAGACCCTACATGTAAGCATGGCCATCATGTCATGATTTAATTGTTAGACCCTACATGTAAGCATGGCCATCATGTCATGATTTAATTCTTAGGCCCTACATGTAAGCATGGCCATCATGTCATGATTTAATTGTTAGGCCCTACATGTAAGCATGGCCACCATGTCATGATTTAATTATTAGGCCCTACATGTAAGCATGGCCACCATGTCATGATTTAATTGTTAGACCCTACATGTAAGCATGGCCATCATGTCATGATTTAATTGCTAGACCCTACATGTAAGCATGGCCATCATGTCATGATTTAATTGTTAGACCCTACATGTAAGCATGGCCATCATGTCATGATTTAAATGTTAGGCCCTACATGTAAGCATGGCTATCATGTCATGATTTAATTGTTAGGCCCTACATGTAAGCATGGCCATCATGTCATGATTTAATTGCTAGACCCTACATGTAAGCATGGCCATCATGTCATGATTTAATTGTTAGGCCCTACATGTAAGCATGGCCATCATGTCATGATTTAATTGTTAGACCCTACATGTAAGCATGGCCATCATGTCATGATTTAATTGTTAGACCCTACATGTAAGTATGGCCATCATGTCATAATTTAATTGTTAGACCCTACATGTAAGAATGGCCATCATGTCATGATTTAATTGTTAGACCGTACATGTAAGCATGGCCATCATGTCATGATTTAATTGTTAGGCCCTACATGTAAGCATGGCCATGTCATGATTTAATTGTTAGACCCTACATGTAAGTATGGCCATCATGTCATAATTTAATTGTTAGACCCTACATGTAAGAATGGCCATCATGTCATGATTTAATTGTTAGACCCTACATGTAAGCATGGCCATCATGTCATAATTTAATTGTTAGACCGTACATGTAAGCATGGCCATCATGTCATGATTTAATTGTTAGGCCCTACATGTAAGCATGGCCATGTCATGATTTAATTGTTAGACCCTACATGTAAGACTGGCGATGTCATGATTTAATTGTTAGACCCTACATGTAAGCATGGCCATCATGTCATGATTTAATTGTTAGACCCTACATGTAAGCATGGCCATCATGTCATGATTTAATTGTTAGACCCTACATGTAAGCATGGCCATCATGTCATGATTTAATTGTTAGACCCTACATGTAAGCATGGCCATCATGTCATGATTTAATTGTTAGGCCCTACATGTAAGCATGGCCACCATGTCATGATTTAATTGTTAGGCCCTACATGTAAGCATGGCCACCATGTCATGATTTAATTGTTAGACCCTACATGTAAGCATGGCCATCATGTCATGATTTAATTGTTAGGCCCTACATGTAAGCATGGCCATCATGTCACAATTTAATTGTTAGACCCTACATGTAAGCATGGCCATCATGTCATGATTTAATTGTTAGGCCCTACATGTAAGCATGGCCATCATGTCATAATTTAATTGTTAGACCCTACATGTAAGCATGGCCACCATGTCATAATTTAATTGTTAGGCCCTACATGTAAGCATGGCCATCATGTCATGATTTAATTGTTAGACCCTACATGTAAGTATGGCCATCATGTCATGATTTAATTGTTAGACCCTACATATAAGCATGGCCATCATGTCATAATTTAATTGTTAGGCCCTACATGTAAGCATGGCCATCATGTCATAATTTAATTGTTAGACCCTACATGTAAGCATGGCCATGTCATGATTTAATTGTTAGGCCCTACATGTAAGCATGGCCATGTCATGATTTAATTGTTAGACCCTACATGTAAGCATGGCCATCATGTCATGATTTAATTGTTAGGCCCTACATGTAAGCATGGCCATCATGTCATGATTTAATTGTTAGGCCCTACATGTAAGCATGGCCATCATGTCATGATTTAATTGCTAGACCCTACATGTAAGCATGGCCATCATGTCATGATTTAATTGTTAGGCCCTACATGTAAGAATGGCCATCATGTCATGATTTAATTGTTAGACCGTACATGTAAGCATGGCCATCATGTCATGATTTAATTGTTAGACCCTACATGTAAGCATGGCCATGTCATGATTTAATTGTTAGGCCCTACATGTAAGCATGGCCACCATGTCATGATTTAATTGTTAGGCCCTACATGTAAGCATGGCGATGTCATGATTTAATTGTTAGGCCCTACATGTAAGCATGGCCATCATGTCATGATTTAATTGTTAGGCCCTACATGTAAGCATGGCCATCATGTCATAATTTAATTGTTAGGCCCTACATGTAAGCATGGCCATCATGTCATGATTTAATTGTTAGGCCCTACATGTAAGCATGGCCATCATGTCATGATTTAATTGTTAGACCCTACATGTAAGACTGGCGATGTCATAATTTAATTGTTAGACCCTGCATGTAAGCATGGCTATCATGTCATGATTTAATTGTTAGACCCTACATGTAAGACTGGCGATGTCATAATTTAATTGTTAGACCCTGCATGTAAGCATGGCTATCATGTCATGATTTAATTGTTAGGCCCTACATGTAAGCATGGCCATCATGTCATAATTTAATTGTTAGACCCTACATGTAAGCATGGCCATCATGCCATAATTTAATTGTTAGACCCTACATGTAAGCATGGCCATCATGTCATGATTTAATTGTTAGACCCTACATGTAAGCATGGCTATCATGTCATAATTTAATTGTTAGACCGTACATGTAAGCATGGCCATCATGTCATGATTTAATTATTAGACCCTACATGTAAGCATGGTCATCATGTCATGATTTAATTATTAGACCCTACATGTAAGCATGGCCATGTCATAATTTAATTGTTAGACCCTACATGTAAGCATGGTCATCATGTCATGATTTAATTGTTAGACCCTACATGTAAGCATGGCCATGTCATAATTTAATTGTTAGACCCTACATGTAAGCATGGCCATGTCATAATTTAATTGTTAGACCCTACATGTAAGCATGGCCATGTCATGATTTAATTGTTAGGCCCTACATGTAAGCATGGCCATGTCATGATTTAATTGTTAGGCCCTACATGTAAGTATGGCCATCATGTCATGATTTAATTGTTAGACCCTACATGTAAGCATGGCCATCACGTCATGATTTAATTGTTAGACCCTACATGTAAAAATGGCTATCATGTCATGATTTAATTGTTAGACCCTACATGTAAGCATGGCTATCATGTCATGATTTAATTGTTAGGCCCTACATGTAAGCATGGCCATCATGTCATGATTTAATTGTTAGGCCCTACATGTAAGCATGGCTATCATGTCATGATTTAATTGTTAGACCCTACATGTAAGCATGGCCATGTCATGATTTAATTGTTAGACCCTACATGTAAGCATGGCTATCATGTCATGATTTAATTGTTAGGCCCTACATGTAAGCATGGCTATCATGTCATGATTTAATTGTTAGACCCTACATGTAAGCATGGCCATCACGTCATGATTTAATTGTTAGACCCTACATGTAAGCATGGCTATCATGTCATGATTTAATTGTTAGACCCTACATGTAAGCATGGCCATCATGTCATGATTTAATTGTTAGGCCCTACATGTAAGCATGGCCATCATGTCATGATTTAATTGTTAGGCCCTACATGTAAGCATGGCCATCATGTCATGATTTAATTGTTAGACCCTACATGTAAGCATGGCCATCATGTCATGTTTTAATTGTTAGACCCTACATGTAAGTATGGCCATCATGTCATAATTTAATTGTTAGACCCTACATGTAAGAATGGCCATCATGTCATGATTTAATTGTTAGACCGTACATGTAAGCATGGCCATCATGTCATGATTTAATTGTTAGGCCCTACATGTAAGCATGGCCATGTCATGATTTAATTGTTAGACCCTACATGTAAGTATGGCCATCATGTCATAATTTAATTGTTAGACCCTACATGTAAGAATGGCCATCATGTCATGATTTAATTGTTAGACCCTACATGTAAGCATGGCCATCATGTCATAATTTAATTGTTAGACCGTACATGTAAGCATGGCCATCATGTCATGATTTAATTGTTAGGCCCTACATGTAAGCATGGCCATGTCATGATTTAATTGTTAGACCCTACATGTAAGACTGGCGATGTCATGATTTAATTGTTAGACCCTACATGTAAGCATGGCCATCATGTCATGATTTAATTGTTAGGCCCTACATGTAAGCATGGCTATCATGTCATGATTTAATTGTTAGACCCTACATGTAAGCATGGCCATGTCATGATTTAATTGTTAGGCCCTACATGTAAGCATGGCCATGTCATGATTTAATTGTTAGACCCTACATGTAAGCATGGCCATCATGTCATGATTTAATTGTTAGGCCCTACATGTAAGCATGGCCATCATGTCATGATTTAATTGTTAGGCCCTACATGTAAGCATGGCCATCATGTCATGATTTAATTGTTAGGCCCTACATGTAAGCATGGCCATCATGTCATGATTTAATTGTTAGGCCCTACATGTAAGCATGGCCATCATGTCATGATTTAATTGTTAGGCCCTACATGTAAGCATGGCCATCATGTCATGATTTAATTGTTAGGCCCTACATGTAAGCATGGCCATCATGTCATAATTTAATTGTTAGACCGTACATGTAAGCATGGCCATCATGTCATGATTTAATTGTTAGACCCTACATGTAAGCATGGCCATCATGTCATGATTTAATTGTTAGACCCTACATGTAAGCATGGCCATCATGTCATGATTTAATTGTTAGGCCCTACATGTAAGCATGGCCATCATGTCATGATTTAATTGTTAGACCCTACATGTAAGACTGGCGATGTCATAATTTAATTGTTAGACCCTGCATGTAAGCATGGCTATCATGTCATGATTTAATTGTTAGACCCTACATGTAAGACTGGCGATGTCATAATTTAATTGTTAGACCCTGCATGTAAGCATGGCTATCATGTCATGATTTAATTGTTAGGCCCTACATGTAAGCATGGCCATCATGTCATAATTTAATTGTTAGACCCTACATGTAAGCATGGCCATCATGTCATAATTTAATTGTTAGACCCTACATGTAAGCATGGCCATCATGTCATGATTTAATTGTTAGACCCTACATGTAAGTATGGCCACCATGTCATGATTTAATTGCTAGACCCTACATGTAAGCATGGCCATCATGTCATGATTTAATTGTTAGACCCTACATGTAAGCATGGCTATCATGTCATAATTTAATTGTTAGACCCTACATGTAAGCATGGCCATGTCATAATTTAATTGTTAGACCCTACATGTAAGCATGGTCATCATGTCATGATTTAATTATTAGACCCTACATGTAAGCATGGCCATGTCATAATTTAATTGTTAGACCCTACATGTAAGCATGGTCATCATGTCATGATTTAATTGTTAGACCCTACATGTAAGCATGGCCATGTCATAATTTAATTGTTAGACCCTACATGTAAGCATGGCCATGTCATAATTTAATTGTTAGACCCTACATGTAAGCATGGCCATGTCATGATTTAATTGTTAGGCCCTACATGTAAGCATGGCCATCATGTCATGATTTAATTGTTAGACCCTACATGTAAGCATGGCCATCATGTCATGATTTAATTGTTAGACCCTACATGTAAGCATGGCCATCGTGTCATGATTTAATTGTTAGACCCTACATGTAAGCATGGCCATCATGTCATGATTTAATTGTTAGGCCCTACATGTAAGCATGGCCATGTCATGATTTAATTGTTAGACCCTACATGTAAGCATGGTCATGTCATGATTTAATTGTTAGACCCTACATGTAAGCATGGCCATCATGTCATGGTTTAATTGTTAGGCCCTACATGTAAGCATGGCCATGTCATGATTTAATTGTTAGACCCTACATGTAAGCATGGTCATGTCATGATTTAATTGTTAGGCCCTACATGTAAGCATGGCCATGTCATGATTTAATTGTTAGACCCTACATGTAAGCATGGTCATGTCATGATTTAATTGTTAGGCCCTACATGTAAGCATGGCCACCATGTCATGATTTAATTGTTAGGCCCTACATGTAAGCATGGCCACCATGTCATGATTTAATTGTTAGACCCTACATGTAAGCATGGCCATCATGTCATGATTTAATTGTTAGACCCTACATGGAAGAATGGCGATGTCATGATTTAATTGTTAGACCCTGCATGTAAGCATGGCCATCATGTCATAATTTAATTGTTAGACCCTACATGTAAGCATGGCCATCAT
>NC_135552.1:2803016-2808016 GCF_964340395.1 Glandiceps talaboti
TTAAAGTCATCATCATCGCTAGAAAATTTGTTATATTATACGATTTAATAAGACGAGCACAGTGCCGCAAGGGTTTTTGCTGTTAGACATACACCCGGAAGGTGAAATTTGCATATATGCCTCGAAAGTAATGACCGCGCATGAGCAAGCCTATCTATCTCTACGCTCCCCTTCTTCCCAATCTCCTGTCTCATTACAAGTATCTCTCTAAGTATAATAAAACTAAGGGGCTAATCATTTCTTCTAGGGAAAACAAATAAAAGATTTATAATTGAAACCAAATCTATCAACACTCCAAGGTAACACATGCTTAGAGTCTCGACAGTGTTAGGTAGATTATGTCATAAATACGTGCAATATATATATATATATATATATATATATATATATATATATATATATATATATATATATATATATATATATATATATATATATATATATATATATATTTAATAATAGACTGTTTGAGTTAAATGGTCAAAGTATCTTGAGATATACCAGATTTAAACTGAATGCCTTCCGTAAGGGCAGTCTTGCAATTTCATGATTCATGCAAGAAATTTAGCTCTATATCTGTAATTTTTCAAGTCCCAATGAAAGTTAATTGTCAAAAAAGTTGTTCAAATGCCCGCCTCCTATTCTCAGCACAGGAAAGCTTGCCATCCTCGACTTAACCTGGATTTCGTGATCCCAACATACCCGGGATATGCACACCCGTTTCCACGGTAAATAATAAACGAAATTCAAACCCACATGGCATTGCTATAATTACGCATCAGAAAGTTTACATACTTCATGGTAAGCATTGTAACAGTTTAACGACTCCTTAATACAGTGAAGTGTTACAGTGTTGTAGCCCTACTTCGTCACTGGTAAAGTGTATACGACAGACGTACCATCTGCTCCAAATCCTTTAAGGTTCTGCTTCCAACTTTCATCAACTTTGTCACATATAGTTTTTGTCAAGATTTTGTTAGGTGGCACGCCCTCACTGTACACTAATTATATAGAGGTCAATGTATAGGTCACCAGTATAGATACATTGTTACGAACTCACACAATGTACTACTGAATATAATTTTTTATGTAGACAGTGAAGAAGAGTGTTGAAAGCAATTTTCTTCATAGGCTTGGTCTATTTTCCATATTTTGAATTGATGACATGCATTTCTGTATAAATGATAGACTATTGCACTTGATAAATATGTGAGAGTATTTATTTCCTGAGATACCGAGCTAGATGAACGATTACAAGCCTTGCAACAAACAGCGGTAGTGGCGAAAATGGATATGCACATGTATGTCATAGAACACTGTGCGTAATGCCAACTTTGAATGAGATCTGTTCAAGCATGTCTGAGTTATGTCTTTGGACATGGAAAATTCGCAAACAAAATGGCTGCCAGGCAGCCATATTGGATCGTATCACGACAACAATGAATATACACATGTATGTCATAGAACACTGTCCTAATACCAACTTTGAATGAGATCTGTTCAAGCATGTCTGAGTTATGGCTTTGGACAGGGAAAATTCGCAAACAAAATGGCTGCTAGGCAGCCATATCGGATTGTATCACAACGAAAATGGATATGCACATGTATGTTATAGAACACTGTCCTAATACCAACTTTGAATGAGATCTGTTCAAGCATGTCTGAGTTATGGCTTTGGACAGGGAAAATTTGCAAACAAAATGGCTGCTAGGCGGCCATATTGGATCGTATCATAAAACAAATTGACATGCATATGCATGCCATAGTATGTTGCCCCTGTACCAAGTTTGAAAAAAATCGGTTCAAGAAATGGCTTTGGACGTACGGGCGGATGCACAGACGGACGGAACCCACCCGCCGAGTTTTATGTTCATCGAGAACCCGATGAACATAAAAATTCCGTTAAAACATCTCAACTTTATATAGTGTAATTTCAATAAATACATAACACTGCTTCACCATTATCTTACATAGACAAACGTTGCTATGACAACCTTGCAAACCATCACATAAATTGTTTGTACTAATGTCTGTACTCGGGTTACACAATTTGAAATGTGCATCATCCACACTTGCCGATGTGCATTTTTACGATTCTGTCTTGGTGAAGTTTATAAATCAGTTCAAATTCGAACGGAATTGCATGTATTCTTTTAGTACGATTGGTAAAAGCAATTTCATCGTAGTAGTGAAACGTGATAGATGAACCATCTGGCGTCTGTAAAAACGGCCAAAATCCAAAGACGTGGGTCTCCTCACACAGATTTAGTGCTGTACTGAGCAAGTACATTCCTGCAAGGATTAGAAAGAAATATGAGTGTTGCTGTCACTGATTCAATAAAGGGTGTTGCTATCTTCACTGATCATCAGTATCACCACATGCACAACGAAAGCAACAACAACAACAACAACAACAACAACAACAACAACAACAATACCATCACCACAAACACCACAATTACCATCACCACCATAACCATCATCTTCTTCATTATCATCATCATCATCATCATCATCATCATCATCATCACCATCATCTCATAATAACCATCACTATCACCACCACCGTCATCATCATCATCATCATCATCATCATTATCATCGCCACTAACAACAACAACAACAACAACAACAACAACAACAACAACAACAACACTGCCATCGGTATCTTCATCGTCATGTCATCACGTTCCTCATTTTAAAAAATAACAAAAATAACTTGAATTCAACTCCTGAAATATAGCAAACAAAACGTAGTATCAATGAACACATACCTGTTGTCATAATACCACGCAGTCCCCGTGCCGCCCAGTATTTTGAAATCTGAATAAAATGATGGGGGTTCCCGAATACAATATCCGATTTCTCAGATTGAAAAACTCTTTTTGCGTTGTAGCAGTCATCAAGAAACGGTCGGTTTGCATAGACTGGTATCCATAGTAATCCATTATATTCACTCATGTCGTGCTGGAATTGATATTGGGTATCTAAGCTCTTCAGGGTCATATATCTGTAGTAAACATTGCCAGAGTAAGTTTACTTGTCAAATTCGAGGTAGAAGGACATACACCCTTGCTGTCTACTTGACTACAAGCAATTCCACAAAATACTTTGAGGAAGAATCTCGACATTTCGCGTTATCACATGTTATGTTGGTTTATTTGATTCAGACGAGAACTGATATGATACAATTCCACCTATATAATATCAGATCATTTGCTGTCCTAACTTCTAACATGCACTAATGTATAGAGTTGTAACTTGTTAAAGTTAATACTTGTACTATGCCTTTTTTAATTTGCGACAACGGAAATCCAATTTAATCATTATAATTTACTCACAGAGCTCGCGTGTAGCTTCTCTGATAGCAAGTTTTTCCTTATGCCTACAAGGTGATTATATCACATGACGAAGACACTGCTATCGTTATTTGCATAATCACCATATGCAATAACAGTAGTTTTATTTGTGTCTATCTTGATTTGTCTATAGCCTGATTTTCAATTGTAGCAATGTGTAATGATTTAGAAAACACACATGTAGCTAGCTATTCATCGTTCTAAGGGACCGCCAGTTTCTCCGGCCGGGGGGGGGGGGTGGATTGGTAGTGGGTCACCCTGTTTTTGAATTGGCAGTAGGGGGGGGCATCATGTTTCGAAATTTTCGGACGGGGGGTGGGGGTTATTGTGTTTTGGATTTTGATGGAAGAAAACATCCATGAATATTACAGTGGTATGACTTTGTCTGAACTGTGGAATTTTTTTTTGTCCGTTTCCCACCTATATTCTTTAATATTACTTCACCCGGAGTGACACTCAAACATAACTATACATATACATGTATTACCTACCACATTAGTTACAGAATATGCCATATTAATATATTTGGGTATTTTACAATCAATGGCCAATAGCTTCACATATATATATAATTGCACTTTGGGGCAAAAGTTGAAATTTTCGTAATTGTAATCTTCCTAGATAGTTTATAAAAGAAGTTAATCTAAAATGTTCTACTCGTCAGTATCGACACTACAAATTACCACATCTCATCAGATTCCAGTTTCTATTGTACATAGTTAACGATGCCATGTAACTTTTTTAAGAACATATTTCAATCCTATGTGTAAAGAATATTGGTGGTGTTGTCTTCTAAAGCTTGGAAGTTATTGTCTGAAAGGCTCTGAATAGCCTAAAATTGGCTTTAAGAGTTAAAAGCTCCAGAGCTTCTAGGGGAGACCCCTAGGACTAGGACCCCCCACCCCCCGCCCCAACAAGAGGTGGACATATCCCAGTCTAAAACTCTTCCCCTACCTCTTACTGTCAAGATTCTATTAAACTTTTTTTTTTCACTTTTTACACTAAAAGTTCAACACGCGTAGTTGCTAATTACATGTTGGCGCTGTCTTCTAAAGCTTGGAAATTATTACCCAAAACATTCTGGATAGCCTAAAATTAAGTACCTAGGAACCCCCCCCCCCCCCTGAGAGGCGTACATATTGTCATCTCAAAGCTTTCCCCCTACCTTTTAATCTCTAGATGCTCATTAACTCCTTTTTGAATATATATAATTTGTGTAGTCGCTAATTTAGTGTGATGCAATCTTATAAAGTAGTTAGTCAAGCAGTCCACTCTGAGTCGCAATCAAATACCTGTCATGAAATAATATAATCGGAGGGGGGGGGTCACTATGTTTTAGAATAAGGGGGTCAGACCCCCCCCCCCCAAGCATGCCGGAGAAACTGACCGGTTTCGAAAGATAACAATTGTAACACCTCAATTTACAGAACAAGCAAAACTCACAACACAACACAACACAACACAACACAACACAACACAAAACAAAACAACACAACACAACACAACACAACACAACACAACACAACACAACGCAACACAACGCAACACAACACAACACAACGCAACACGCAACGCAACACAACGCAACTGAACGCAACCCAGTGTGATGCGATGCACTGCAATGCACTGCAATGCAATACA